>NC_041403.2:160232664-160532664 GCF_900747795.2 Erpetoichthys calabaricus
TGACAGAGACAGATGTATTTTATTTGTCACGCCAACAGGTGGTGCCATCACAAACATTTGTAATGATGCATTTTATTAAGAAAACATTTTTGTGATGTGGCATCTATTTGAATGACAAATGCAGTGCATTTCATAACTTGATGCATTACAAAATACATTCCAATAGATGCTGCACTGCAAATGTTAATAATGAGGTCTACGTTCATTACTTACATTTATTTCAAACCATCTTAGACGGGTAGCACTGCTAGTTTTCCCATAATAAAATCAGTCCAGCAATGTATTGAAGTGGGTGATGTTTTCTCAGACGTCATTTCAGGACCTCCAGTAAGTGCTTCACTGGGTTTTGATATGCTGAATGAGAAGGACAGGATGTGTATTTGTCTTTATTGTTATGCTTATGCATCCATTGTGTGAAGGTGGAGCGGTGCTTTGTCATCCTGAAAGTCACCCCAGTTAAGGTAAAAAAAAATTCTTCAAAAATGCTTCAACATGGAATGAACACGATCCCTTAAAAATCACTATTAGAAGATCACTTGAGAAGAGGTACGCACTCCAGCCATGTCAGGAACATGAAGCAGCAAACAACCAGGGCAGGTATTCACCAGTACTCCGCAATTGCACTTCTTGATTTTGCTGTTCAGAGTACTGGGAGTACTGGGAGTTTTATCGTGTGTAACAGCAGTGTTTGAAGTCCACTGGTACTCACAATAAGCAGTCCTGGCACTTCTCTTAAGCTTGGTAATACAATGCCACACTTGTTAATTGGCTGGTATCTCCTGGGAATTGTATTGAGGGGACCACCCCCCACAGGCCTCGATCTTCCAGCATAAAATCCATGAATCTTGGAGCTTGTATACTTACTAGGAACTCTGCCTCCAATCCCCAAAGGCCTGCAAGCATAACATGCATCAATTGTCATTCAGTAAAAATAAATAAACAGAATATCACAAACAGTTGGGGGCCAATGGGTAACATGTTTAATAAATGAGATCAAAACGAAATGAAAAAAAGGCAACAATAAGGCCAACTCAGGTCTTTCTGGAAGTCGTAGTCACAGAACACTTCTCCATCATGGAGTTCCTAACTCTAAGTGACTGTGGTCCTAATGAACCCCATTTGGCAATTTGAGTACCGCATATACTCGTGGATAAGTCAGGACCTGGTTTTACTATATAATAATAATTTATAATGTCGGTTGCATAAGTCGAATGCGGAAAACTCATGCTGTTGGTCCAAGAGATTACGATATGCTAACGTCCACCTGAGAGAGTAACCACGGAGCACGCAGACTTATTTTCTCTATGTATTGTGTCCTATGTGACCACACGGTAATACTATTCCGAAGTGACGTTTGCACTGTTTTGTGTTTTTTGTATCTCATACCCTCATACACCTTTATCGTAAGAGCATCCCTTATCTATGATGGAGCGTTCGGTCAGAAGAAAATATGTAGCTGGTTTTAAATTAAAAGTCATTGAAGTGGCGAAAGAAATTGGTAACCGCACTGCTGCTGCAACAAAAGCCAATGTGTCTGAGAAACTGATGAGAGACTAGAGGAAGCAAGAAGATTTAAAAAAAAATAATTAAGTGTCGTATTTTTGAACGGGCGTATAAGTCGGGGTCTGATTTTATGATCAATTTTTCGGGTTTCAAGACCATATGCAAGCATATACGGTAGTTCCCTCATCTCTATTACTAAACGACAGTTAATTTATGCACGGCGGACGCGGCAGACAGACCGAAGCGCATGCGCACTGTGGCGCGGCGCCCCAGAGTCAAACGCAGCGGCTTCCCAGAGTCAGTAGGTGGCGCCCAAACAACACAACCTGTAAACTACACTTGCTCTACTCCACTGTGCCAGGAGGCTCCCACAACGCGCTTCACACACACCAGAAGCAAAGACATCACGGCTCCACAATGAAAGAGCTCAACTAACGGAAATACAAAACGAGCCCATATGGATAAACACAATGAACGAGCGCGCCCACAACGCGCTTTTGACACAGCACAGGCAAAGGAGGCACATATCCAAATGGAGGGAGCTCAACGATTAGTAATACAAACACGAGCCCGTATGGCTACGACCTGTAAATGAGCCCGTATGGATAAAAACAATGAAGAAGGCGCCCACACAAAGAAACCACTTTAGTTCAAATAGGGTTATTGAATTAAATGGAAACTTTACCATGCCTACAACCTGTGAACTAAACTTGAGGTAAAGCGTGCACGCCAGGTTGTACAGCCGCCCAGACGCGACTGCCCACACCACCGCATATACGATGACACAGCCATAAAAAAACAAAAACGAGACTGCATCAAGAAAAACAATGACAAAAGCGCATTGAAATGAACTGTCCCAGGACGCACCCACCCTCCATGATATTTCATCACGCAGTGGCTTCCCACCAAGGTGCATATGTACTGCGCCGTGGCGCACGCCCCAGAGTCAAACGCAGTGGCTTCCCAGAGTCAGTAGGTGGCGCCCAAACAACACAACCTGTACACTGCACTTGCTCTAATCCACTGTGCCAGTAATATAGATCACATGACGGTCACAGACTCCCCAGCGGCTTCCCCGACTCAGTGGCTGGCACACGAACACCACAACCTGTAAACTACACTTGCTGTGCTCCACTCTGCTAGCAGTCGGTGTCAGCAAAGGCAGCAGAATCATGTCTCCACAAAACGAGACCGCTTTAGTACAGATATGCTTATTTAATTAAATGACATTTCCCCAGATGCACCCACCCTCCATGATATGTCATCCATCCAAATATCGGACGGAACAGAAACTGATTGCCATTCTTGGATTTACGATTCTCTAGAGAATCGCGGACTTACTTGTTTGGAAGAAGCTTGACCTCAGGGGTTGCAATGGAAATGACATGTACAGTCCACCCAGGACCTGTCCTCTGGTCTGCAGAAAGAGACAAGAGGTGGTTAGCGATCCTTTTCGTCACTGCCCTGTGGTCAACTGTCTTACCTTGATAGAGCAGTTTAGTTGCTCCCCATGCGTTTGCGTGTGACCTCATCTTTCACTGGTTAGCTGACCATGCAAAATCACCTCAAGCACTGACACTTCTGTTTTTTCCCCACTTCAACCACTTCTCAGAACAGCATGGAAACCAAACAATTATACCTTTGTAATCAAACACTCAGGCCTGTAGCCATCTTCTGGTGTACTTCACGTTTGCCCTGAGCCTGTCCAGATGTTGGTAAAGGATAATCCTCTTAGTCTTTTTCCACAGATGTGGGAAGGCTTCAAAAACTCCAGCAGCACTAAAGATTCCCCAGAGCTCAGTGGCCTGCGTAATTCTTAAATGGAACAACCACGGCTCTTCCTGGACCTGGCCACCTGGCCAAATGGAACAATCATGGGAGAAGAGCTATCGAAACAGAGGTGACCAAGAACCTGATAGTCACTCTGGGTGAGCTCCAATGAGAAGCTCCTGTGGGAAGACAGGAGAAACTTTCAGAAGGACAACCACCACCGCAACTCTCCACTAATCTGGATTTCATGATGGCGTAGACAGATAACACATGAAAGCAACTAAAGGACTCTCAGAGAAGTCAGATTGTCTGGTCTGATTAAACCAACACTGGACTGCTTGGCCTTAATGAACTCTCAGACTATGAGGAACAAGATTGCCTGGTCTGATGAAACCAACACTGGATTGTTTGGCCTTAATGGACTCTCAGACTATGAGAAGTCAGATTGTCTGGTCTGATGAAACCAACACTGGACTGTTTGGCCTTAATAGACTGTCAGACTATGAAGAACCAGATTGTGTTGTCTGATGAAACCAACACTGGATTGTTTGGCCTTAATAGACTGTCAGACTATGAAGAACCAGATTGTGTTGTCTGATGAAACCAACACTGGATTGTTTGGCCTTAATAGACTCTCAGACTATGTGAAACCAGATTGTCTGGTCTGATGAAACAAACACTGGACTATTTGGCCTTAATAGACTTTCAGACTATGAAGAACCAGATTGTCTGGTCTGATGAAACCAACACTGGATTGTTTGGCCTTAATGGACTCTCAGACTATGAAGAACCAGATTGTCTGGTCTGATTAAACCAACACTGGACTGCTTGGCCTCAACTCTAAGCATCACATGTAGAAAAAACCAGACACCACTCATCACCTGTGCAACACCATTCCAACTATGACGCATGGTGGTTTCAACATCATGCTGTGGGGTTGTTATACAGCGTCAGGGACTAGGACACCAGACAAGGTTGAGGGAAAGCTGAATGGAGCTAATTACAGAGATCTCCTTCATGAAGACTTGTTCCACAGTGCTCTGGACCTCAGACTTGGCCAAAGGTTCATTTACCAACAGGACAATGGCCCTAGGCACAAAGCAAAGTCAACACAAGAGTGGCTTAGGGTTAACTCTGGGAATGTTCATCAATGGCCCAGCCAGATCCTAGATGAACATCTGTGGAGAGTCCTGAAAATAGCGGCCCACCAATGGTCTCCATCCAAACCGACAGAGCTTGAGATGATCTTCAGAGAAGAAGAGCTGAAAATCTCCAAATCCCAATTGTGAAGTCAAATCAAGTAAAGTGGCTTTATTGTCATACCAAGATGAGTGAAGCTTGTCGCGTCAGACCCAAGAAGACTGCAGGGTGAAATGGCTGCCAAAGGGGCTTCAACTGAGTGCAGGGGTCTAAAGACTTGTGTAAATGTAATATCTCAGGCTTTTTATTTTTAATAAATTTGCATAAATTACTAAAGTCCTGTTATTGATTTGTCATTCTGGGTAATTAAGTGTTGTCTGGCTGCAAAAAAGTGAAGGCGCTGTAAACCAAACAGCGTGTCATCCTTAATTTCCACACTAAAAATCCAGATGTGATGTTAGCATGTGGTCCTTCAGGATAATCACATTTATTTTCATCTGATTTGTTTCCAGTAAACTACCAGATACACAGTAAAATAGTTAAACAGGAAGACAAAATATTACATGAAAATGATTCTGAGCAGTGCGTCATCTGCATCAGTCACAGCATCATTGACTACATTAACCTCTGTGACGACACGGTGGTAGCTCAAACAGAGTGTATTGCTTTCCAAACGACAAATTCTGGATTACTAAGGAGCTGAAGGGTCTCCTGAATGAAAAGAAAGAGAAGAGCAGTCAAATCTGAGGAGGAGGAGGTTCTGAAGGACGTACAGCGAGTGCTAAATAAAAAGCTGAGTGAAGGAAAGGGAGCTTATTGAGCAAAAATAGAAAACAAACTCACTCAGAATACCTTGAAGGACATCTGGAATGGACCAGGCATCATTACTGGACTCAAGCAATATGGGGATCAGGTGCTAGAAGGGGATGTGGGCAAAGCTAATGCCCTGGAACAATTTTTAAACGCATTTTCCTTTCTACTGACAACTTCTTCCAATGACCAGTCTACCCACTACATCAACAACTCCTGTCACGTCAACTGGAATGACCAGTGACAAGTCCACATCTGGCCATCAGTGTGGCCTGTCCATAACTTAAGACCAAGTATGGCGACACCTGAGGAAGCTACACATAGGAAAATCTGCAGGACCAGATGGGGTCAGTCATTGAGTTCTTAAGGTCTGTGCTGACCAACTTTGTGCTGTCCTGTGCCACCTGCTCAGTCTATCCCTCAAGCTCCAGAAAGTGACACCACTGTGGAAAACATCCAGCATTGTCCCTGCTCCAAAGAACACTGATGGCTCTTCACTTAATTACTAAAGACAAGTGACACTTATGTGTCACATCATGAAGACCCTTCCTTTGGTGAGGCTGGTCTTGAACTAAATGAATCCTCTTGTGGTAAACCACTTGGGCCCAATGTAGTCTGACTATTGGACAAAGACTGAGTGGAGAATGCAATGATCAATCTGCTACACAAGGCTGGACAAAGCTGGCAGTACTGTGAGGATGATGTGTTTTGATTTCACCAGGGCCTTCAGTACCATCCAGCCATCCCTGTTAAGAGGTAGACTCAGATATCTGCAGGTGGATGAGCCTGTGGGGTCCTGGATGATGGACTATCTGTCAGGTAGACAACAGTTTGTGAGACTCAAGGACTGTGTGAGCAAAACTGGAGCACCACAAGAAACAGGCCTGTCTGCTCTTCTCTTCACTCTGAACACCTCTGACTAGAAACATAACAGCAGGTCAGGTCACTGGCAGACATTCTCAGCTGATTCTGCTCTGATGGGGTGAATTGATAAGGGGGGGGGGGGGGGGTGAAAAAAGAAGAGAGAAGTCAGGGGGAGAAGTTTGTTTTTTGGTGCAAAGAGAATTGTCTGCATCTCCTTGTTCAGCCCAAAGTGCATTTGTTTAATTCATTTATTTATTTACATACTAACTTGCATATGTATGTATTTATTTATTTAAAAAGTTTCTATAAAAAGTCCAAATTCCCCTTGTGGACTAATAAGTTATCTATGTATCTATTATCTGCGGTAGGCTGGCGCCCTACCCGGGGTTTGTTTCCTGCCTTGTGCCCTGTGTTGGCTGGGATTGGCTCCAGCAGACCCCCATGACCCTGTAGTTAGGATATAGCGGGTTGGATAATGGATGGATGGATGGATGGATGTATTTATTATATAGTGCCTTTAATTATCTATCTATCTATCTATCTATTATATAGTGCCTTTCATTATCTATCTATTATATAGTGCCTTTCATTATCTATCTATCTATCTATCTATCTATTATTTAGTGCCTTTCATTATCTATCTATCTATCTATCTATCTATCTATCTATCTATCTATCTATCTATCTATCTATCTATCTATCTATAGTGCCTTTCATTATCTATTATATAGTGCCTTTCATTGTCTATCTATCTATCTATTATATAGTGCCTTTCATTATCTATCTGTGTATCTATCTATCTATCTATCTGTCTATTATATAGTGCCTTTCCTATCTATCTATCTATTATATAGTGCCTTTCATTGTCTATCTATCTATCTATCTATCTATCTATCTATCTATCTATCTATCTATCTATCTATCTATCTATTATATAGTGTCTTTCATTATCTATCTATCTATCTATCTATTATATAGTGCCTTTCATTATCTATCTATCTATTATACAGTGCCTTTCATTATCTAGCTATCTATCTATTATATAGTGCCTTTCATTATCTATCTATCTATCTATCTATCTATCTATCTATCTATCTATCTATCTATTATTAAGTGCCTTTCCTTATCTATCTTTCTATCTATCTATAGTGCCTTTCAAAATCTATTATATAGTGCCTTTCATTGTCTATCTATCTATTATATAGTGCCTTTCATTATCTATCTATCTATTATATAGTGCCTTTCATTGTCTATCTATCTACCTATTATATAGTGCCTTTCATTATCTATCTATCTATCTATCTATCTGTCTATTATATAGTGCCTTTCCTATCTATCTATCTATTATATAGTGCCTTTCATTGTCTATCTATCTATTATATAGTGCCTTTCATTATCTATCTATCTATCTATCTATCTATCTATCTATCTATCTATCTATCATGTCTTTCATTATATATCTATCTCTTTATCGTGCCTTTCATTATCTATCTATCTATCTATCTATCTATCTATCTATCTATCTATCTATCTATCATATAGTACCTTTCATCTATCTATCTATCATATAGTGCCTTTCACCTATCTATCTATCTATCTATCTATCTATCTATCTATCTATCATATAGTGCCTTTCATCTATCTATCTATCATATAGTGCCTTTCACCTATCTATCTATCTATCTATCTATCATATAGTGCCTTTCATCTATCTATCTATCTATCTATCTATCTATCTATCTATCTATCTATCTATCTATCTATCTATCTATCTATCTATCTATAGTGCCTTTTATTATCTCTCTCTGTATCTATCTAAATTCAGGCTCATGGTGGACTGGTTGAGTGGAGTTGACTTGCTTCAGGCTCTACATACCTGCTTAGAGAGAAATCCTCCTGATAAATTGTCACTCCGTTCAGCCATTTCCACTAACTTCTACCTTCTTTGTTGAGTTTCTTTCAGTTTCCGCACAACACTCACAAATTCGCCACCACATTGCTTTTGCTGTACCATCAGAAAGTTTATCAACTGGTGTGAACCAAAGCCTCCAGCCGCACACGAGATGGGACAGGTGGGTTGCATCTCTTTCCGTTCTTTCAAGGAGCTCTCAGATACTCTTAAACTGACCCAAACTGTACATGGCCATGAGGGTTAACTCGGTTGATTGGCTTATAGCACCTCTTCAGGTAGAATTGGGCCACGTTGATATTTTTGATATTTTGAACATTGGGTCTGACACGGACGGTCCTTTAACTTGCATACATTTGCCAAAGAAAGCTCATTTATCGGTGTGCAAAGTCCACTGCCGCCCCCTAGTGACCACTAAGTGTTTCTGCATTTCATCAAAACTACTCTTTGTAGTGAGAAGTCAAGTGAAATGACACCTTGTACAGTATTCGCTAACTAAAAAGATTACAATATGCAAGCTTTCGAGGCAACTCAGGCCCCTTCTTCAGGCAAGCTGACTTCTCACTACATTCATAATGGCTAACACGGTGCAATACCTTAGTACTTCACCCTAGTACTACTCTTTCCTTTGCAACTCTTCCAGTTTTCAGTTTAGTCATGTGGATACAGTTGATGTACTATATATTTGTAGGCTTATCTCCTTTAAGTAAATGAAGTTAAACACCCACTTGCCAGGTTTATGGTATGCACTGTATGGACATAAATTTTTGGATACCCCTTCAAATGCTTGAGTTCCGGTGGTTCAGCGGCTCCCATTATTAACAGGTGCGTCAAACCAACACAGCCAGGCAATCTCTCAGTAGAAGGAAAATCTCACTGACTTTAAACGTGGCACTGTCGTAAGATGCCAGTCTATGAAACTTCACATACCAAATGCCACCCCAAACTCACTCTCAAACAGCACTAGAAGAAGACAAGTGGGACAATTTACGCGTGGCGTGACATTCAGGCGCGTTCGGCGACGAAGTTAACTGATGTGAAAGTTGGAGCATTTTGCATTTACTAATTTCTTTAATCCTAGACTCAGTTGTTACAATTTGGTTTATTAAATAGCTTTGCAACTACAGGAAAAGCGAAAATAGAATGCAATCCCATGTGCTACTAGACATTAAATCCGTGCTTTTTAACAACACTTTACAAAACGGAGCACAAGGAGGCTTGCGGTGGCTCAGGGCCTTTTCTACACATTCAAGCAACCTGGTGATGGAGGGTCCGTAACTAATTCTTGTTCAGTTTTATTAAACATTTCTGAAAGCATACCCAATAGAGAAGTATCCAATTATTTGAAAAATATAACCATATAATATAAAATTACGTAGTATGAAATCAATATCAGTGGTACGTTATGAAAGGAGAAATGCAACTGAAATAAGCTCCCCGTCTAGCTATTAATATTAGTTAAAACACATCAGCTCATTAAAATTATACAAATAAGCACTTGGAAACGAACTGATTTGTTGTATAACGGAAATATGAATGGTACGTGGTGGTCAAGAAGATCATGTTCGTATATATTAAATGGCAGGATGTTAGAGATCAAGGGGCTTAAGCCACTGAAGCCTCCGACCACGTAATGTCACTGTCCGTTTATAAAAGTCGTGCTCTGTTCATGTGAGTTTGGGCAACTGCGCCTTTCCCATGTTATTAATTCATTCAAACACCATTTAGCTGCAGGTTAATAACGACGGTTATTTAAAATAATATTCTGCAGATAACATTGTTCAAAAACCCAGCCACTGGCACAAGCCAGTGTGTTTCTTCGTGCCGCTCCCAAGCCCGGATAAATGGGGAGGGTTACGTCAGGAAAGGCATCCGGTGTAAAATGTTGCCAAATTAATATGCAGACAACAATTTTTAGATGATCCGCTGTGGCAACCCGTAACGGTAGTAGCCGAACGAAGAAGAACATTGTTCAATTAAGTCGTTCTTGTATGTGCTAGCTTACACAATTGCGTTTCCATTCCATGTATTTCTAGAGAAGTAACTTAAAGCACCAGGAGAGGGCGCTGCTGTATGAGCTGTTTGCGCGTGCGTCGTGCCTGGCGTTTGACTCGCTTACAT
The DNA here is from genome assembly GCF_900747795.2 of Erpetoichthys calabaricus. NCBI lineage: Eukaryota > Metazoa > Chordata > Cladistia > Polypteriformes > Polypteridae > Erpetoichthys > Erpetoichthys calabaricus. Next base: position 160,242,782 of record NC_041403.2, read on the forward strand.
TTGGCATCCGCGGTTGTCAGACGAGTAAAAGCAGAAAACACACAAAATATGCACATCGTACTGAAGTAGAAAAGCAGTTCCTAGATGAAGCTGCACTGAAAGTTTCTCGTAAGTTATTATTTAGTATCTTTATGAACTGGAGTTTTTTTTTGTTTGTTTCATTCTTTCTGATCTCCGGGCCATCTGACCTGATCACCAGACTCATCCTTAGAGACTTAACATCATGACCCCCTATATAAGGGCACTACTCTTCTACTTGATATTTATCTGTTTTCAAGATTGTTCAGGTTATTTTTTTTATTTATCCATTAAATGTCAAATGTCATTTTATTTGTATTGCACATTTTAAAGTAAGTGCCGTTGTGCCAAAGTGCTATACAATAAAAAATAAAATAAAATGAACATAATAGTGAAGGAGGAGGTTGGGAGCACCACGTGACGGACCACCCGGATTGGGACCTGAGTGCAGACGTGCATCGAACTAACTCGGAAATGCCATGGAATAAAAATGAGTTTTTAGCCGACTCTAAACACAGTCAGATGATGATGATGTCCTTATACAGGGTCAGCCAAAAAGAAGTACACACATTTCAAACGTTTATTCTACAAAAGCGCTACAAGATAAAATCAATTTCATTACAACGCAAGAAAGAGTATACAAAATAGATTTTTTCACTGTTCTAGAAAGTTGATTCAGTTCATCTGGACATAGTTCTTTTCCAGGGAGATACGTTACATCACTCATCCAAGTGACTTCCTCAGTCTCAGTTGACTGCAGATTTCTCCAATCTTATAAATAGTACCTTTGCATAATGGCCAAAACTAGCACCATTGACTAACAATGGGCCGTGTGATCAATGATATGCCAATTATCCATTGATCAATGGCCACCCATCCACAGAGAGTTGGGGAATGGCTGCAATCACAGCATTGTAAGATGGTGAAAGATGTACCCTTAGGCCCCCTCCTCGGTTCAGAGATGGTCATTCCTTTTTCACGTAAATGGTGTCCTTGACTCCTCACTCAAACCAGCGTTCCTCCCTGTTCAGGATGTGCACATCTTCATCACTGAAAGAGTGACCACTGTCCTGTAGGTGTAAATAGACTGTGGAGTCCTGGCCTGAAGAGGTTGGAGAAACCTGCAGTCAACTGAGACTGAGGAAGTCCCTTGGATGAGTGATGTAACGTATCTCCCTGGAAAAGAACTATTTCCAGATGAACTGAATCAACTTTCTAGAATTTCCTTACCTGGATTATTGAGCATGCATCGAGACATTTTTTCACTGTGTTTTAAAAAATTACGTCATCAATGTGGTGGCCATAATTAGCGCTACACTCTTCGAGATGATTTCTGAACGCTCGCATGACTCGTTCGGCCATTTCAAGGAAACTAGAGGCGCTTTTGTGGCAATTAGCGTCCTCGAGGGCTTCGAGGTTTTGAAGTCGATGTGTGGGGTGCCTCCGCCTTGACAGAGCCCCACAAGAAGAATTAGCACGGAGCGAGATCAGGCAAATGTGAAGGCCACCCGACATCGCCTCACAGGGAGATCAGCTTCCCCTGAAACATCTCCCGCATAACTTACATGGATCTCCGCGCCGTATGAGCTGTTGCTCCATCCTGTTAAAACCAGGCATCCATCGCATCCATTTCTTCCAGTTCTCTAGCATTTCAATGGAACGTTCTGAAGTGACAGTGACCATTGCTCCCCCCTCCTCAAAGACGTAAGGGCCTACAATGCCAAATTCACCAAACTATAACACACTCACAGTGCAGGGGTCTCTGATGAAATTCACAAGGTTTGGTTTCAGCCCAGTACCGAAAGTTTTGCTTATTTACCCAACCATTCAAATGGAAATGTGCCTTGTTGCTGCACGTCAATGGCACCTCGATGAACGGTTTGCAGAATGTTGGCGCACATCTCTCTACGGCCCTCCCAGTCTCTCTCAGCGACTTCCTGCACTACCTTCATTTTGTATGGATGGAAATTAAGATCCTCGTGCAAAATCCTCCTCAAAGGTGTGTTGGTAACGCCTAAGGCAGAAGCGTGCTGAACATCTAGAAGACTGCAAAATTGATGCCCTCACAGCTTGGATGTTTTCAGGCATTCATACAGTCCGAGGATGGCCTGAAGATTTTCTGTTCAATGTTGCACTCGTCTGTCTAAATTTAGCTACCCACCAAAGACTTGTTTTCCGATTTTGGATGTCACCGTTAGGAGGAATGCTGAAGTGCGTTCAGAAGGTGCGTTGCATAGTGATGATGGATTCATGATTTTTGAAGAACACTTCGACAGCGAAAGCACAGTGTGCATCAGATCGACTGAGAACTACAAGGGATCGCCTATCAGAGGACCCCCACCCAAACCCACTCGGCTGCCTCTACCTCACTCAATGACCTTGAGAGATGTGGTACTTCATTTCACCTCACCCTGTACTACGAGGTAAGCTGTTCAATAACTTCAGGGAGCAACACTGGCAAAGGACCGATCACCAATCAGAGTTAACCTGGTGCACGGAGTGGCGAGCCGTAGTGGCAGAGCTCGAGTTCATGCCGCTCAGGGCGGGCGGTGCTTCAATTTGCCGCCCTCCAACATATCTGAATATGTTAACTTATTTAAATAGAAAATCAAAATGACGTATAGAGAATAATTAAGATGAAATTTGAATAGATAGATAGATAGATAGATAGATAGATAGATAGATAGATAGATAGATAGATAGATAGATAGATAGATAGATAGATAGATAGATAGATAGATAGATAGATAGATAGATGTGGAAGGCACTACATAATAGATAGATAGATAGATAGATAGATAGATAGATAGATAGATAGATAGATAGATAGATAGATAGATAGATAGATAGATAGATAGATAGATAGATAGATAGATAGATGTGGAAGGCACTACATAATAGATAGATAGATAGATAGATAGATAGATAGATAGATAGATAGATAGATAGATAGATGTGGAAGGCACTATATAATAGATAGATAGATAGATGTGGAAGGCACTATATAATAGATAGATAGATAGATAGATAGATAGATAGATAGATAGATAGATAGATAGATAGATAGATAGATAGATAGATAGATGTGGAAGGCACTATATAATAGATAGATAGATAGATAGATAGATAGATAGATAGATAGATAGATAGATAGATAGATAGATAGATAGATAGATAGATAGATAGATGTGGAAGGCACTATATATAATAGATAGATAGATAGATAGATAGATAGATAGATAGATAGATAGATAGATAGATAGATAGATAGATAGATAGATAGATGTGGAAGGCACTATAAAATAGATAGATAGATAGATAGATAGATAGATAGATAGATAGATAGATAGATAGATGTGGAAGGCACTATATAATAGATAGATAGATAGATAGATAGATAGATAGATAGATAGATAGATAGATAGATAGATAGATAGATAGATAGATAGATAGATGTGGAAGGCACTATATAATAGATAGATAGATAGATGTGGAAGGCACTATATAATAGATAGATAGATAGATAGATAGATAGATAGATAGATAGATAGATAGATAGATAGATAGATAGATAGATAGATAGATAGATGTGGAAGGCACTATAAAATAGATAGATAGATAGATGTGGAAGGCACTATATATAATAGATAGATAGATAGATAGATAGATAGATAGATAGATAGATAGATAGATAGATAGATAGATAGATAGAGAGATAGATAGATAGATGTGGAAGGCACTATATATAATAGATAGATAGATAGATAGATAGATAGATAGATAGATAGATAGATAGATAGATAGATAGATAGATAGATAGATAGATAGATAGATAGATAGATAGATAGATACTTTATTAATCCCAAGGGGAAATTCATATACTCCTGCAGCAGCATACTGATAAAGACAATATTAAAGAGTGATAAAAATGCAGGTATAGCAGACAGTAACTTTGTATAATGTTAACGTTTAACCCCCCAAGGCCCCCCCAATATATATTTATATATATAGAGAGAGAGAGAGAGAAACAGCAGTAATTTTTCACATATAATTATTTATAAGCATCTACTAGACAAGAATATAGTATAGATGCACTGATAAGCCATTTTCTAATTATTAGTTTAATATAATCATGCAGCGAAAACCAGCACCAGTGTAGTGTACAAGTGACAGGTGGGGATGTTTTCTGCGCAGAGCAAGAACGCATTCGGATTGATAACGAAATGAAATTATAAAATGTTAATTAGTTGTTTATCCTCCTAGAAATTATTATCGGTGTAATGTTTATTTCTGTTATTGCCTCATAAATTTCAACTGCTGGGTCTGATGTCATCACAGAAGAACAATCTGAAAATTATTTTTGAAGCATTTGTGGATAAATATCAGAGAATTTTACTTTTTTCATTCGTGAGTGATATTTTTCCCAACCCTGCTGCTTACACACGAATTGTACTGAGCCTTTTCGCCTATAATGCCGCCTCCAAAAAGGCGCCGACCGGGGCGGACCGCCCGCTATGCCAGTCCCTATACAGTGAGGAACATAAGTATTTGAACACCCTGCGATTTTGCAAGTTCTCCCACTTACAAATCATGGAGGGGTCTGAAATTCCCATTGTAGGTGCATTCCCACTGTGAGAGACAGAATGTAAAAAAAAAAAATTCAGGAAATCCCATTGTATGATTTGTACAGAATTTATTTGTATTGCACTGCTGCACATAAGTATTTGAACACCTGGCAATCAGCAAGAATTCTGGCTCTCAAAGACCTGTTACTCTGCCTTTAAGAAGTCCACCTCTACTCCACTTAGTAATCTTAATTAGTAGCACCTGTCTGAGCTCTTTAAAGACACCTGTCCACCCCACAGTCAGTCAGACTCCAACTACTACCATGGGCAAGACCACGGAGCTATCAAAAGACACCAGAGACAAAATTTTGGACCTCTACAAGGCTGGAAAGGGCTACGGGGAAATTGCCAAGTAGCTTGGTGAAAATAGATGAACTGTTGGAGCAATTGTCAGAAAATGGAAGAGGCTAAAGACGACTGTCAGTCTCCCTCGGACTGGGGCTACATGCAAGATCTTACCTCGTGGGGTATCACAGATGATAAGAAAGGTGAGGAATCAGCCCAGATCTACACGGGAGGTGCTGGTCAATGACATGAAGAGAGCTGGGACCACAGTTTCAAAGGTCACTGTCATTAGAACACTATGCCGTCATGGTTTCAAATCACGCATTGCACGGAAGGTTCCCCTGCTCAAGTCATCACATGTCCAGGCCCGTCTAAAGTTTGCCAATGACCATCTGGATGATCCAGAGGAGGCATGGGAGAAAGTCATGTGATCAGATGAGACCAAAATAGAACTTTTTGGTCTAAACTTCACTCGCAGTGTTTGGAGGAAAAAGAAGGAGGAGTTGCATCCCAAGAACACCATCCCTACTGTGAAGCATGGGGGTGGAAACATCATGCTTTGGTGGTGCTTTTCTGCAAAGGGGACAGGACGACTGCACTGTATTAAGGAGAGGATGAATGGGGCCATGTATTGTGAGATTTTGAGCAACAACCTCCTTCCCTCAGTCAGAGCACTGAAGATGGGTCGTGGCTGGGTCTTCCAACATGACAACGACCCGAAGCACACAGCCAGGATAACCAAGGAGTGGCTCCGTAAGAAGCATATCAAGGTTCTGGAGTGGCCTAGCCAGTCTCCAGACCTAAATCCATTCGAAAATCTTTGGAGGGAGCTGAAACTCCGTGTTGCTCAGCCACAGCCCCGGAACCTGACAGATCTAGAGGAGATCTGTGTGGAGGAGTGGGCCAAAATCCCTGTTGCAGTGTGTGCAAACCTGGTCAAGAACTACGGGAAACGTTTGACCTCTGTAATTACAAACAAAGGCTTCTGTACCAAATATTAACTCTGATTTTCTCAGGTGTTCAAATACTTATGTGCAGCAGTGCAATACAAATAAATTCTGTACAAATCATACAATGGGATTTCCTGAATTTTTTTTTACATTCTGTCTCTCACAGTGGGAATGCACCTACAATGGGAATTTCAGAGCCCTCCATGATTTCTAAGTGGGAGAACTTGCAAAATCGCAGGGTGTTCAAATACTTATGTTCCTCACTGTAGCTACACCACTGGCAAGCCAGAGTTGGACGGCAGTTCTAACTGCACGGGTGGGAGTACAGAGGGTACTGAAAGGTTAACCATGTAGGCAGGAGCAAATCCGTTAAGAGCCTATTAAATTGACATTAAAATTTTAAAATCAATGCGATAGAGGATGGTACGATCGGTGTACGATCGGTGCCAGAGCTTGGTCCGCATTGCCGGCAGTAAGTCGAACCCATTTCCAGTGAGAGTTGGACTCCGCCAGGGCTGCCCTTTGTCACCGATTCTGTTCATAACTTTTATGGACAGAATTTCTAGGCGCAGCCAGGGCGTTGAGAGGGTCCGGTTTGGTGGGCTCAGGATTGGGTCACTGCTTTTTGCAGATGATGTTGTCCTGTTTGCTTCATCAGGCCGTGATCTTCAGCTCTCTCTGGATCGGTTCGCAGCCGAGTGTGAAGCGGCTGGGATGAGAATCAGCACCTCCAAATCCGAGACCATGGTCCTCAGCCGGAAAAGGGTGGAGTGCCCTCTCAGGGTTGGTAGCGAGATCCTGCCCCAAGTGGAGGAGTTCAAGTATCTCGGGGTCTTGTTCACGAGTGAGGGAAGAATGGAGCGTGAGATCGACAGGCGGATCGGTGCGGCATCCGCAGTAATGCGGGTGCTGCATCGGTCTGTCGTGGTGAAAAAGGAGCTGAGCCGCAAGGCGAAGCTCTCAATTTACCAGTCGATCTATGTTCCTACCCTCACCTATGGTCATGAGCTATGGGTAGTGACCGAAAGAACGAGATCGCGAATACAAGCGGCTGAAATGAGTTTCCTCCGCAGGGTGTCTGGGCTTTCCCTTAAAGATAGGGTGAAAAGCTCAGTCATCCGGGAGGGGCTCAGAGTAGAGCCGCTGCTCCTCCGCATCGAGAGGAGTCAGATGAGGTGGCTCGGGCATCTGATCAGGATGCCTCCTGGACGCCTCCCTGGTGAGGTGTTCCGGGCACGTCTAACCGGGAGGAGGCCCCGGGGAAGACCCAGGACACGCTGGAGGGACTATGTCTCTCGACTGGCCTGGGAACGCCTTGGGATTCTCCCGGAAGAGCTAGAAGAAGTGGCCGGGGAGAGGGAAGTCTGGGCATCTCTGCTCAAGCTGCTGCCCCCGCGACCCGACCTCGGATAAGCGGGAGACAATGGATGGATGGATAGAGGATGGGAAGCCAGTGTTAGGCAGCTAATACTGGCGAGATGTGCTCATGTTTGCGAGTAGCAGCGAGAACCCCAGCAGCAGCATTTTGGACCACCTGCAGTCGAGTAAGGGCTTTCTGACTAATTTCATAATACAAGGAATTGCAGTAATCAAGTCTTGATTATTAATATTTATTTTTAATTACTCCTTATCTGGCTGACTTCTTACTGTTACCTTTTATTCTGTGTAAAAGCACTTTGGCCATCTTCTAGTTGTTTTAAATGTGCCATATAAATAAAACTACAAGTAACCCTGAATTGTTTTAAGAACGTTTGGGAATGTTAACATTAGATTTGTAACCAGCAATATAGTGGGGCAAAAAAGTATTTAGTTACCCATCAATTGTGCAAGTTCTCCCACTTAAAAAGATGAGAGAGGCCTGTAATTTTCATCATAGGTATACCTCAACTATGAGAGACAAAATGAGAAAAAAAAATCTGCAAAATCACATTGTCTGATTTTTAAAGAATTTATTTGCAAATTTTGGTGGAAAATAAGTATTTGGTCACCTACAAACAAGCAAGATTTCTGGCTCTCACAGACCTGTAACTTCTTCTGTAAGAGGCTCCTCTGTCCTCCCCTCGTTAGCTGTATTAATGGCACCTGTTTGAACTCTTTATCAATATAAAAGACACCTGTCCACAACCTCAAACAGTCACACTCCAAACTCCACTATGGCCAACACCAAAGAGCTGTCAAAGGACACCAGAAACAAAACTGTAGACCTGCACCAGGCTGGGAAGACTGAATCTGCAACAGGTAAGCAGCTTGGTGTGAAGAAATCAACTGTGGGAGCAATTATTAGAAAATGGAAGACATACAAGACCACTGATAATCTCCTTCGATCTGGGGCTCCACGCAAGATCTCACCCCGTGGGTTCAAAATGATCACAAGAACGGTGAGCAAAAATCCCAGAACCACACGGGGGGGACCTAGTGAATGACCTGCAGAGAGCTGGGACCAAAGTAACAAAGGCTACCATCAGTAACACACTACGCCGCTAGGGACTCAAATCCTGCAGTGCCAGACGTGTCCCCCTGCTTAAGCCAGTACATGTGCAGGCCTGTCTGAAGTTTGCTAGAGAGCATTTGGATGATCCAGAAGAGGATTGGGAGAATGTCATATGGTCAGATGAAACCAAACGTTTTGGTTAAAAACTCTACTCATCGTGTTTGGAGGAGAAAGAATGCTGAGTTGCATCCAAAGAACACCATACCTACTGTAAAGCATGGGGGTGGAAACATCATGCTTTGGGGCTGTTTTTCTGCAAAGGGACCAGGACGACTGATCTGTGTAAAGGAAAGAATGAATGGGGCCATGTATCATCAGATTTTGAGTGAAAACCTCCTTCCATCAGCAAGGCATTGAAGATGAAACGTGGCTGGGTCTTTCAGCATGACAATGATCCCAAACACACCGCCCGGGTAATGAAGGAGTGGCTTCGTAAGAAGCATGTCAAGGTCCTGGAGTGGCCTAGCCAGTCTCCAGATCTCAACCCCATAGAAAATCTTTGGAGGGAGTTGAAAGTCCGTGTTGCCCAGCGACAGCCCCAAAACATCACTGCTCTAGAGGAGATCTGCATGGAGGAATGGGCCAAAATACCAGAAACAGTGTGTGAAAACCTTGTGAAGACTTACAGAAAACGTTTGACCTCTGTCATTGCCAACAAAGGGTATGTAACAAAGTATTGAGATGAACTTTTGTTATTGACCAAATTCTTTTTTTCCACCATAATTTGCAAATAAATTCTTCAAAAATCAGACAATGTGATTTTCTGGATTTTTTTTTTCTCATTTTGTCTCTCATAGTTGAGGTGAACCTATGATGAAAATTACAGGCCTCTCTCATCTTCTTAAGTGGGAGAACTTGCACAGTTGGTGGCTGACTAAATACTTTTTTGTCCCACTGTATCTCAGACCGCTTCATTTCAAGTTTTATTGTGACTATACAAAAAGTCGTTTTTTTATTTTTTTAAACAAAAATGCATTTTTAGTTTTTTTTAAACTTTCTGATTTTTTCTTTTCATTTTTGATTTTTATTTTTCTTGTGCTAGTGTCCGCAATATGAAGTCATTTGTTGTATAAGTTTGACTTGATTGTGTGCAATGTTATTTTCTTTAAATAAAATTTAAAAAGGAATTCCTGATGTACAAATTATGCAAATAAAATAAAAAAGATAAAATAAGAAATGCAACATTTTTGCTTACCGGTATATTTCAAGTATGTGATCAATGTAGACGAGTGGTTCTTAAAACTTTTTCTTTCCCGCGTGTCTTCATGACTCATAACCTCCACAATCAGCAGCCAATCACTGAGCCGTTCCCCCAGAACGTTGCCAAATGGGGTGTCCCCCTCGGAATGTTGCCCCCATCCACTGGGGGTTTGTTTCAGCCGCATATGCGCCGACCCATCGCCGGCCTTTCCGCAAACAATTTGTGACCCTTTCACATTCAATTCAATTGTGATTCCAAAAATGGGTCCCGACTCCTAGCTGAAGAAACTGATGTAGACAATCTCATCTGAATCATATGGCCAACACATGATTAAAACCGACCAGAAAGGACAGATTGCCACATGCTCTTTTTTGTACCTGGAATTTTCTGAATTTGTTACGGAGTAAAAAGAATGGAGAAAAGCAAAATATGCCAATTTAGAATTAATCCTCTAGTTTCTCAGACCCTCACGCCCAAGCACATACACTACTGACCACCATCCCGCCAACTACAGAGAATGAAATTGTGTCATTAATCCTCCTGTCGTTATCCATCATGAACAAAATCCACGCAGCATGCACATGTAGCAGCTGCCCAAGTCAAATGAATATCCAGTTGGACGTGTTATGTTTTGCAGAGGGAGTAAAGGTCGCAGAGGTGAGCAGCTGGAGCGTGCTTGGTGGTGCAATCAATCCAGACGGTGGCCCTCTGTGGTGCCTGCCGAGACAGAGATAAGGCACACGCCCGGGATTCTGCTTTGTATGGCAACTTCCAACACTTCCTGCTTTGTAGTGGCAAGAAAATAGTATGTGACGCCTTTGGAATGATCCCATTTTCTGCATTAATTGTTCCTAAAATGTGTTCTGATCTTCACCTACAGTGCCCTCCGTAAGGCTAGGGACAAAGACATTCCTTTAATTCCCTTCTCTGCTCCACAGTTTAAAATTATAAATCAGACTTTCATTGAAGGGGATTTGCATACTACAACTACTAATGGTGTATAAAGTCGTAAATAATCTTTCTCCTTTCTATATCTTGGAGTGCTTGTCCCCCTACATTTCAGGTTGTAACCTCTGATTTTCTAAGAACGGCCTGTGTATAATTAAAACAGCCAAGTTTAAAAGAGATGGTGAGGTGGTCTTTTGCGCTTATGCGCTGTGATAAACAATACCATGAGACATGATAAAGGTTTGGGGCAGCCACCCGTATAATGTACCCTGGCTACAAAAATTGAAATTGTTGAACAGAGAGAGTCCCACAACTGAGTCCAAAACAGAGCTCACTTAAGACAAGAAAGATGGCGGCTTTAAAGGCCCGCTCAGGAAGTGACGTCATCTCTGGGGCCGGAATTGGAAGTGATGTCATTGAGGGTGCCAGAACCCCGGAACGGTCTGCAAGTAACTGAGAAAGACAGTCAAGACACTTATTATACTTATTACAATTACTCAAGCCCTTTAGCTGCCTCCTACTCATACGTGTGTAACAGTGCCCAAAATCTAGAATACAAGGGGGGCTCCGCCCCCTGCTCGCCTACCCCTGGCATTGGGTATCCTGAAATACATTAGTCGAGCTCGTTCGTCTTGGAGCCGTGCCCGCTTTGCTTGCGGCATTTCAGACGCGCGTTGTAGGTGCCTGCATTCATTGATTTTATCCAGGTGGGCTCGTGTTTGTATATCCATCAGTCGAGCTTGTTCGTTTTGAACCCGTGCCTGCTTTGCTTCCGCAGTTTCAGACGCGAGTTGTAGGCGCCTGCGTTCATTGATCTTATCCAGGTTGGCTCGTGTTTGTATCGTTGAGCTGTATTGTGTTTGAAATCGGTGTAAAGCATTCAGCGGTTTGTACAATCCCAAGCAGCACATTATTCCTAACTTCACTCCGCAGTAGTGCCACTCACAATATGGCGGTGACGCCTGCGCCCTCCGTAGTAGTGCCACTCACTATATGGTGGTGACGCCTGCGCCTTCCGTACTATCATTGTGGACCTGTGGGGTCTCTGTAGCCTCTTCTGTGTGAATCTGGGCTGCAGCGCAGAATCCTCTTTTTTGTATGGCTGTGTCATTAGTCGTTAGCTATGGGCACGTTGTTGCTTCATGTCTCATTCACGTCAGTTGAGCTCTTTCGTTTTCGGGCCGTGACTCCTCCGTTCGCGAGTGGATACGACTTCGCTTGCGGTTTATGAGATGCGCGCTGTATGCGCATGCGCAGTATGTCGCATGGTCCCATCGCCGTGTACCTGCGTCCATGCCATCCGGTTTACCATTCTCGGTTAGTAATATGGATTACACTAACTGAGATACGGCAGGCTAGTACCGAGGAACATTTTAAGAAACCTCTACAATCACCCTTTTTAATTTTGCTTTTTCATACTGTGAGAAAAGAGCAAGAGAGACAAAAAAAGGTTTTGGGGGTCCCACCTCGTGTATTCTCAATAGCACACAAAAAAAAATGAAATGATATATATGACTGAGTAGTGACTTGAGACTGAGTCCAAGATGGGACTGACTTAACAAAGAAAAGGTGGCTGGCTTTATAGTCGGAGAGGAGAAAGAGGTGTGTCCAAGGGGCTGTAGGCGGAAGTGAGGTTAGGAGCAGGGCGGGAACTGGAACCGGAAGTGGGGTCTGTTTGAGGACTTGGATTAGAATTAAGCAGGCTTTCCTTCGGAGGATCTGCAGAGGAAGGAGTAAAGGTGTTAGTGCATTGTGTTAACCTCTGGTCCGGCAAACCACATTTAGTCAAGCCCATTGACTGCCTTCAATGCACACATGTGTGTCAGCAGCTTCAATTTAGCTAATAACCTAGTTATGCATGGAGTGATTATCATTCCGGTCAATAGATCTGCAATATTTAGTAGTCTTTACTTTTCTCTGTTTTCTGTCCCAGTTCTTCCATGGTTATGTGCCACCAGCACCACCTGATCAAAGTCCTGTGCAGTCGCCTGTGACATCTGAATGAAAGCAAATACCCCAACATGTCACAAGACCCTTTGTGTTGAATCCTCTAAGACAAAGCCTAAAAAAACAATAAAGAATGATTTAAGAATATTGGGGTCTGGGTGGGAATGGGGGTCTCTTGGCCTGGAGCCCCTACAGATTACTTTTTTTTTGTCTCTGTTTAACTGGAGTTTGTTTTATTATTTTCTGCCCATCTTGGCCATCTGACTTTTATCATCGGACTGTTATTTAGAAACTTAAAATAAACAGTTCTTTATTTAAGGACTCTACTTCTCTTAATTATGTTTCTTATGTAAGTGTGCAATGTTTATTTATCTTTTGTATACTGCTTATTCATTATTATTCTTATCTAAATTTCATTTGTTGCTTTGCGCTCTCCTCCACCACAATAACCTATCATCTATGAGGGAGGAGCAAAATCTGTAGATTCGTCAAAAATTTCGATCTCCAGTTTTCAATGAAACTCAACGTTTTAGGGTCCCTTGTGTGAAGACCAACCACGACCACAAACAAACACCAAGACAGCTATGTCCAAAACACACTCTTTTAATTGTGTTTTCTCCTTCCAGTACAGCACAAATCACTCACAGTTCTTATTATTTTCTTCTCCTGCCGTCTCCACTCCTCTCTGGTCAAGCTCCGTCACGCTACCTCCCAACTCCAGCTCCCAGAATGGAGTGAGGCGGCCCCTTTTATCCAGTACCCAGATGTGCTCCAGGAGCTTACTGACGAGCTTCCTGCAGCACTTCCGGGTGTGGCGGAAGAGCTGCAATCCATGTTGCCTGGAACGTTTGGGCATCCCCTGGCGGTGGCCAAGTGCCCCAACAGGGTGGAGGCCCGGGGGAGGTATTGGCGCTCTCCCGGTTCTTCCATGTCCCAGGCATCCTGACTATGCAGCCATCTATCACACCTGATACCAAAAACATCGATATCTCGATGATGGGTGTCTGTGTGTCTGGGTGTCACAATTTCTTGAAGACGGTCTAGAGCTAAAATGGCTGGATGGAAAAATACAAAACTCAAAACTTAAACCTGATATGAGATGATGACGTGCTGATTAGATTTTGAGCCAAATTGTGTAAGAAGAAGAGGCTCTCTAGAGGAACCCTCAAATATCATAAATCTGCAATAATTATGAATTCCATCCATCCATCCATCCATCCATTTTCCAACCTGCTGAATCCGAACACAGGGTAACGGGGGTCTGCTGGAGCCAATCCCAGCCAACACAGGGCACAAGGCAGGAACCAATCCCGGGCAGAGTGCCAACCCACCGCAGGACACACACAAACACACCCAGCACACACTAGGGCCAATTTAGAATCGCCAATCCACCTAACCTGCATGTCTTTGGACTGAGGGAGGAAACCGGAGCGCCCGGAGGAAACCCACGCAGACACGGGGAGAACATGCAAACTCCACGCAGGGAGGACCCGGGAAGCGAACCCAGGTCCACAGGTCTCCCAACTGCGAGGCAGCAGCGCTACCCACTGCACCACCGTGCCGCCCTAATTATGAATTCTTCATATCGATTGCTATTGTAATGACTTATTTTATGATCAGAAAGATCAGCATCAGAGTGGTGAATACTTATAGAAATGTGATAGAATAGTTGGGGTAACTTGGTTCCTAGGCCACAAAGCCTACTGACACTTAGGTCTGATTTTTTTTCTAAGAATGTACCCACTTCTTTGGTATGATTTTTTTTTTTTTAATTTTATTTATTAATTTTATTGTAATCATTCCATACAAATAGATCCATTTATACAAAAAAGGATTGAAGACAAATCAAACCTCACCCTTGAGAAGGAGAGCATGGCCAAAGGAGAATTGCTAAGGGCTTTTTAATAGGGCAAAAATAAACAAGGAAAAAATATATATATATATAAATAAATAAATGGAGAAGGAAAAGAAATGCAGAAATAATTATTTCTTCTTATTCTAAAATATTATTGATTAGATCCTGCCAGGTTTTGAAAAAATTCTGTACAGATCCTCTAACTGAGAATTAGATTTTTTCCAATTTCAAATAATATAAAACATTGGTTACCCACTGACTTATCAGAGGAGGATGCTTCCAATTTAACAAAATAAGTCTGCATGCCAAAAGTGTAGTGGATGCAATCACCGTTTGCTTGTCCTTCTCCACTTCAAGTCCATCTGGAAGAACACCGAACACAGCTGTTAGTGGGTTAGGAGGGATTGTGACCCCAAGGCTGTCTGAAAGGCACTTAAAAATTTTGGTCCAGAATGATGTTAATTTAGTGCAGGCCCAGAACATGTGACCCAGTGAGGCAGGAGCTTGGTTGCAGCGTTCGCAGGTTGGATCTCGTCCTGGAAACATTTTGGACAGTTTTAAGCGGGACAGATGAGCTCGATACATAATTTTTAGTTGAATAATTCTATGCTTTGCGCATATGGAGCTCGAGTGAATTCTCTGCTTTGCTACCTTCCACTCCTTTTCTGATATATTGAGAAAAGCCAAGCAAAATGACACCTTTTATTGGCTAACTAAAAAGATTACAATATGCAAGCTTTCGAGGCAACTCAGGCCCCTTCTTCAGGGTTAGGGTTAGGGTTAGGGTTGCCTGAGTTGCCTCGAAAGCTTGCATATTGTAATCTTTTTAGTTAGCCAATAAAAGGTGTCATTTTGCTTGGCTTTTCTCTACATTCATAATGGCTAACACGGTACAACACCCTAGTACTACTGATATATTGATTAAGAGATCTTTTTCCCATTGTCCTCTTGGATCTTTGAAAGGAAGGGACGCTAACAAAATTTTATATAATGCGGAAATGGTGTCTAATTCCTTGAAATTGAGCAGTATTTCTTCCAGCATGGCAGTTGAGCTACATCATTTGCATGAAAATGTATTGTAGAAATAAATTTTGTGGTTGTTGTTAAGCATATCAACACAGAGATTTTTTTGTAATGGACATTTTGATAGTGTTTGCTGTTGCTCAGCATTGGTCTCCATTGATGCCCATTGTAGCAGGAAATTGAATAATCTCTAAACTTGAGTTTAGCAAATTTTCTTGGATATCATTACAAACGACACGGGATAAGCAACACATAAAATATACAATTTTTTCAGTGGAGTTTTCCTTTAATTAAGATAGCATTACAATGAAAAGAAGAAATTGGTTTATGGGCAAAAATCTGCAACCACGGGGCACCCCAGGACTAATCTTGAAAACTTCTCCTGATATGTACACAGGAGTCTTGCCTGGAAGTTGCTTCACTGCTCATTGCTTGCCCAGTACTGCCATCTAGTGGACAAATAACAATATGGCATATGTGTATCCTTTAGTTTCCTAAAGTGGTGGGGATTAAAAGAGGAAGAGCTTAGGAACAGATTTAGGGAGAAGGTTTTAAGTGAAGAGCAGCTGTTTCAAGATTGTGGAGGAATGGTGGGAGAAGGACAGCAAAGTTGTATTAAGAGCAGGTGAAGAGGTGTTGGTTAGGATAACAGGAAGGTGTCCACCTGGGGACAAAGAGACATGGTGTTGGAAGAGAGAGGTGCAGGATGGGATAAAGGCTAAGACCGAGGTGACGAAGAAACGGTACCAATCAGGAAGATAGAGAAATGTCTAGGCACACAATCAAGGAGGCAGAGAGGACAATGGCAAGAGCCAAAGGCATAAGCTTTGAAGGAAGTGTATGGAAAACTGGTGACAAAAGAGGGAGGGAGATGAACTTTCAGAATAGTGAAGACTAGGAACAAGGCTAGAAAGGATTTGAGTCACATAAAGCAGATGAAATGTGAGCAGAGTGTGGTCTTAAATGAGCATGAGAGGATCAAGAATAGATGGAAGGGGCACTTTGAAAAGCTGTTGAATAAAGAGAATCCAAGGGTTGTATTAGGGGATAGAGTTCCAAATGAAGGGAAAATACTAAGAATAAGGAAAGGAGAAATAAAGGGAATGAAAACTGGAAAGGCAACAGGAATGGGTGAAATACCAGCAAAACTGTGGAAAAGTTTAGGAGAAGAGGGAGTAGATGTATTGTGGGATCTAATGCAGAAGATGCATGAACAAGACAGAATACCAGAGGCATGGAGGAACAGTGCAATTGAACCCACCTATAAGTAAAATGATGATATTCAGGATTGTGGAAACTGCAGAGGAATAATGTTAATGTCACACACTATTAAAATTTGGTAAAGGGCCTGTAAAAGATGCCCGGACACAGACAGACATGACACCAGATGTCCACAACACACACGGATTATTTCTCTTTTTCTACACACAACACAGCACAAACACAGTGCCCAAAGACTCACAGTCCTTTTCTGTCCTTCTTTTGCCACCTCCACTCCACTCCACACAGCTCCATCCTCTTCCACCCGACTCTGGCTCCCTGAATGGAGTGAGGGACCCCTTTATAATGCACCCAGATGGGCTCCAGGTGCTCCCTGATGATCTCCCTGCAGCACATCCTGGTGTGGCAGAAGTGCTGTGGTCCAAGACTCCTTAGTCCTTCGGGCGCCCCCTGGCGGTGGCCATGGATCCCCACAGGGTTGATCCTTCCAGCTCTGTGGCTCCCACACAGTCCAGGATGGCTGCCCTCTTGTGTCCTGGGGAAGGAATTGCCCCTCTTCCGGTCCCCTGCTTCTCCAGGCCTCCCGGTGGGGCAAGGTCACTGGCCATCCATCACAGGCTATAGAGTGAAGGCTCAGGGAAAAGACCACCATAGGGAGGATGAGTTTGGTTTTATGCCAGAGAGAGGAACAACTGAAGCGGTCTTTGAATTGAGACAGCTCATAGAGAAGCCTCAAGAAAAATGGAAAGTATTATATATGGTGTGTTAATGATTTGGAGAAGTGCCATGTCAAGAAGTCTGGAGGTGCATGAGAGAGAAAGGAGGACCACACAAGTGTGTGAAGATTGTCCAGGATATGTATGGGGGAGTGAGGACTTGGGTTGTGGTAACAGACAAGAAGATTGCAGTTAGAGTAGGTCGGCACCAGGGATCTTCTTGAAGTCTTTCCTTCTTTGATCTGGTTATGGATGTTTTGAGTCATAGGACAGAAGACCAATACCCCTGGTGCAGGCTTTGTGCTGGTGACATTATGCTAAGTAGTACAAGAGAAGTGGAAATGGAGAGGAAGTTGGAAGAATGGAGAATGGCTTTGTAAGACAAAAGGTTGAAAGATAAATGGGAAGAAGACAATTCATGAGGATTAATGATGATCAGGATTCAGAAGTTAGCCTGCATTGAGAGTTACTGAAGAGAGTTGATAAATTTACATATCAAGGATCAGTGGTAGCCCAAGATGGAAAACCAGATGCAGAGATATCCCATAGAGTGGATGGAACAATTGAAAGAAGGTATCAGGAGTGTTGTGTGATCAAAGAATGAAGACAAAGGTTAAAGATAAGACAGTGGTGAGACCAGCAATGATCTATGGAGCTGAGACGTGGATAGCAGAAGAAGAAGCTGGATGTGGCAGAAATGAGAATGTTGAGATGGATGTGTGGAGTTACATAAAAGAACACAATAAGAAATGACACACAAAAGTGGGAGAGATATCTAAGAAAGTATAATTAAGGAGGCTGAAGCTACATGGACATGTGATGAGGAGAGACCATGAAGATGTGGGCAAAAGAATGATGGACATGGAAGTACAGGGGAAGGAAAAGCAAGGGAGAACAAAGCAGAGGTTGATGGATAAAATAAAAAATACTGAAGGAAAAGGGCTTGACTGGCAAGTAGGTGCTGGACCAAGCTGTATGGAGAAGGTTGATCAAGAAGATCGACCCCACACAGAAATAGGAAAAGATGAAGAAGAACTATCCTTTGGTTTGCTTTCTACAGATTGTGAAGAGTACTTTGTGTCTCACTGACTTTCATCCTGGTGTTCTACCTTCATCCTGGTTTTACCCGTTGTGGTAACACAAAGGGAAAGGAAACAGCATTAACAGATCAGAGAAAAGGCCTAAAAGGAGGAACCCTTTCAGGTAGGACCAGCTCTAGCATTTTTGCAGCCCTAGGTGGAACTATAAATGGTGCCTTGTCACCCCCTAAACGTTTGAGCAGAATCATCCCCGTCAGACCTGTACACAGACACCTGGAGACACAAATGAGGACCCAGGACTGGGGAAAGAGACAAACAGGGGTTTAGATATAATTTACAATTTCAGAATGTCAAGGGGGAATGTTTGATTTCTAAAAGCCGTTTACAAAACTGTCTCAGAAAGCTACACTCAGGAGGGGTGAACACTTAGGAATTGGGCTGTATATGCTGACTTCATTTATTTTACATCAATTATCCGTGCTCTGACTTATTGATCCTCCACATTATCTGAGGCGAAACTGTAAGTGTTAATACTCTACGGCAATTCATAAAAATTTTGCCATGAATATTGTACAGAACTCATATTGCTTTGAAGAGATTGAGATTTCACAGGGAACACTTGACTGCTTCAACGTGATCGGGACTTCAAGGCTATCAAGAGGAAAGCAGAGCAAAATGCGGAGCGATAGTGTGGTGTGCCAGTGATGGGTTTCACAACACAAGTACTGAGGTCCAAAAGCTGCTATTGATACAAAACTCAAATGTTTAGTAGCATTCTGACACTATTAAGGTATGAAAAGAGGCTTAACTGTGATATTGTACCATATACATTGGCAAGATCTCTTATATCTGTAATTTTTAATCTGAAATTGCCACAGCCATTCGTTTTCTCCAAGTTTTAGGTTATATGAAGTAGCATATTACCTTACATAATTGGGACTTTACTGTATTTATTTATCACATTTAACATTTCTGTGAAAAATATTGAAACATCTGCTTCACACAATGAAGTTACCACTTCTCTAATATCATCTTGAAGGTCTTCATTTAAACCACCAAATAAACAAGCACCTTATAGTGATGGTGACTGTTTTGCGATGTAAAAGTGTCCAGGAAAGGCACTTTAACTTCTAAGGTTCTTTTTGTATTGGTAGACGAGTTAATACTGGAAACGCCTAAACTGTTAGCCTTGATTCACACCTACTGTACATTCTGCAAAACTACTTGTTCAACATTCACCCAGCGCAGATAAGCTCAAATACAAAGCAAGAATATCTCAACACAGGCCAAGGCCGGCGACCTCAATTTCATTACCTTAACAGGGGGGCTGCCGGGATTCACTGTCATGTCGATCTGTCTTCAGATTGCTTCTCCTGAAAGGGTTACACTTCTGCATATCCCAGCAAAAAACAGGAACAGCTACTCCTGTCGGGTTTTTGTATCCCGACGGCTGCCTTTGAAAGGACTCCACAATCTAACAGAGTCCAAGGGCTAATCACTACCCCTGATAGTGCATAACCTACTGTACATGGACGCAGTTTGTTTCATTAATAAACATCAGTCATTGCTGAATGTCAGTAAACAATGGGACACTTCAGCAAAGCAATACTCAAAATTATTTCAATCATTAATTATGTATATGTAAAGGAGGGACCAGGTGTACATTGCATCCGGAAAGTATTCACAGAGCATCACTTTTTCCACATTTTGTTATTTTACAGCCTTATTCCAAAATGGATTAAGTTCATTTTTTTCCTCAGAATTCTACACACAACACCCCATAATGACATGAAAAAGTTTACTTGAGGTTTTTGCAAATTTATTAAAAATAAAAAAACTGAGAAAGCACATGTACATAAGTACAGTGGACCCTTGACTTACGAACTCAATTTGTTCACAAGGGCTGGTTGTAACTCAAGTTGGTTGTAAGTCAAGACTATTTTTCCCATAAGAAATAATGGAAATACCCATAATGCATTCCGAACCTCCCACAGCAACACTTACTTAACCTTTTCATAATAAAAAAGGGCTGTATAATGTGCATAATTTACCAAAACACCAATAATTTTTCTAATGTACTAACCAAAACATTATATAAAGTGCCTAGCCTACCAGAAACAACAATTTCATACTGTACTCACCATTTAATTTGACATCTTTGGGCTGCAGGAAGGGAGGAGGAGGAGGAGAATGAAATGGAAGGTGGTTATTGTTTGTAAGGAGCCTCCTTATACAAATCTTTTCTTTGTAAAATTGTCAAGATGGTGGATTTCGACATGCTGTACATATTAGCGAAATCGGACACACGGACACCACTCTCATATTTCAAAAATTTTGGTCATAAATCAAGTTGTTCGCATGTCAGGCCGGTCATATATCAAGGATCGACTGTATTCACAGCCTTTGCCGTGAAGCTCGAAATTGAGCTCAGGTGCATCCTGTTTCCCCTGATCATCCTTGAGATGTTTCTGCAGCTTAACTGGAGTCCACCTGTGGTAAATTCAGTTGATTGGACATGATTTGGAAAGGCACACACCTGTCTATATAAGGTCCCACAGTTGACAGTTCATGTCAGAGCACAAACCAAGCATGAAGTCAAAGGAATTGTCTGTAGACCTCCGAGACAGGATTGTCTCGAGGCACATATCTGGGGAAGGTTACAAAAAAATTTCTGCTGCTTTGAAGGTCCCAATGAGCACAGTGGCCTCCATCATCCGTAAGTGGAAGAAGTTCGAAACCACCAGGACTCTTCTTAGAGCTGGCCGGCCATCTAAACTGAGCGATCGGGGGAGAAGAGCATTAGTCAAGGAGGTGAACAAGAACCCGATGGTCACTCTGTCAGAGCTCCAGAGGTCCTCTGTGGAGAGAGAAGAACCTTCCAGAAGGACAACCATCTCTGCAGCAATCCACCAATCAGGTCTGTATGGTAGAGTGGCCAGACGGAAGCCACTCCTTAGTAAAAGGCACATGGCAGCCCGCCTGGAGTTTGCCAAAAGGCACCTGAAGGACTCTCAGACCATGAGAAAGAAAATTCTCTGGTCTGATGAGACAAAGATTAAACTCTTTGGTGTGAATGCCAGGCATCACGTTTGGAGGAAACCAGGCACCGCTCATCACCAGGAAAATACCATCCCTACAGTGAAGCATGGTGGTGGCAGCATCATGCTGTGGGGATGTTTTTCAGCAGCAGGGACTGGGAGACTAGTCAGGATAAAGGGAAAGATGACTGCAGCAATGTACAGAGACATCCTGGATGAAAACCTGCTCCAGAGTGCTCTTGACCTCAGACTGGGGCGACGGTTCATCTTTCAGCAGGACAACGACCCTAAGCACACAGCCAAGATATCAAAGGAGTGGCTTCAGGACAACTCTGTGAATGTCCTTGAGTGGCCCAGCCAAAGCCCAGACTTGAATCTGATTGAACATCTCTGGAGAGATCTTAAAATGGCTGTGCACCGACGCTTCCCATCCAACCTGATGGAGCTTGAGAGGTGCTGCAAAGAGGAATGGGCGAAACTGGCCAAGGATAGGTGTGCCAAGCTTGTGGCATCATATTCAAAAAGACTTGAGGCTGGAATTGCTGCCAAAGGTACATCAACAAAGTATTGAGCAAAGGCTGTGAATACTTACGTACATGGGATTTCTCAGTTTTTTTATTTTTAATAAATTTGCAAAAACCTCAAGTAAACTTTTTTTGCATTGTCATTATGGGGTGTTGTGTGCAGAATTCTGAGGAAAAAAATGAATTTAATCCATTTTGGAATAAGGCTGTAACATAACAAAATGTGGAAAAAGTGATGCACTGTGAATACTTTCCGGATGCACTGTAAATGTTAAGATATGAAAACATATAACCTGAATGATTCAAATTAGGTTCACACAGGCAGCTTCGTATAAGATAGCTGCAGCTTTGGTTGTTGCAGTCTTTGGTTTCTTAAACCAGGCTTAGGAGCGAAGAGGCAGTCTGTGGTCCTCTCGTTGGCAGTTGTTTCTCTGTGACCTCCTAGTCCTGGCAGTGCCTTTTAAATTGCTTTGAATTTACAGTGTCCTGCTGACTGCTCCTTCTCCCAGTAAAACCCTGTCTTACATAAGACATTGCATCAGTCAAACTTTGGGACAATCGATAAGTTCCCATGGTCTGGTGTTTGCTGATTAAGTTACTTTTGGCTTGACACTAAACGTGTTCATTTTAAAGTCCCAAGCCTCCATTTCACATATTCTTTGAAGCATATACACGCTGGTCATCGCAAGGCAAGAAACAAACCCCGGGCAGGGCGCCAGCCCACCGCAGTACACGCTGGTCACTTTAAGCTTAAACATATACATTCTAATAAATAATGGCACTCTTTAACAAGTTATACTTGCTTTCCCAGAATTCCTGCCTAGGTCTATTTTGCATATACCTCAGAATTTTATCCAATTCCAAATTTGAAAGTCTCAGAAAACTACCTCATGAATATTAATGAGCTAATGAGGTCATTTGTACCTGCTTGCTATTTCAGTTAACAGAATATTGTCATTACAGAAAACGTCAGTCTATGAGCTCTAAGACAGTCTTGCTCACACCGTTTAAGAGCCATTATCTAAAAGATTCTAAAATAAAAACACACTTAAACAAAGCACACAAATGAAATAGGATGAGTCGTATCTGGCAAACTTGTAAAAGCACAATTTTCATAACAGCGTTGCACTCAAGTCACAGCTTCACAGACTGTGTTACAGTCGACACTGTAGTCACTCCAAAGACACTGCATTGCTTTCCAAAAAACAAGTCCTGGATTACTAAAGAGCT
The DNA here is from genome assembly GCF_900747795.2 of Erpetoichthys calabaricus. Classification (NCBI taxonomy): domain Eukaryota; kingdom Metazoa; phylum Chordata; class Cladistia; order Polypteriformes; family Polypteridae; genus Erpetoichthys; species Erpetoichthys calabaricus. Next base: position 160,265,894 of record NC_041403.2, read on the forward strand.
AAAATGTCTCCTGAAGAACATCAGCGATTATTGAAGAAAAAGCAGAGTGAAAGAAAGGAAGTTTCTAGAGCGAAAGTAGAAAACAAACTCACACAAAATAGCATGAAGGATGCCTGGGTATGACTTGGCATCAGAAGGGGATGTGGACAAAGCTAATGTTGTGGACAAATGTTTTAATAGACTTTCCCTTCCACTGCCACCTTCTTCCAATGACCAGTCCCCACAACACCATCCTTACTACATCAACAACTTCCACCACGTCCACCAGAATCAGCTATGATGAGTCCATCTCTGAACATCAGCATGGGCTGTCCTTAAATGAAGACCAATTGAGGAGACAACTGAGGAAGCTACACACAGGAAAAGTTGCAGGACCAGATGGAGTCAGTCCTCAGTTACGTAAGGCCTGTGCTGAATAACTGACGGTGTGACAGAGAACACCACAAAAGCTCCAGAAAGTGCCGCTGCTGTGAAGAACATCCGGCATTGTCTCTGTGCCTCTTGTCCTAATGACTACTGACAGGTGCTATTAACATCTCACATGAAGACCTTTGAGAACAGTCTGCAACTTTACATCAGCAAAACCAAGATGTCCAGTCACTGTTCAGGGAGTAGATGCAGAGGTGGTGCACTGCTACAAGTATATGGGGGTCTACAAATTATACAAAAACTGGACTAGCCTAATACCACAAAGGGACTATATGAGAAAGGGCATAGCAGGCTCTTTCTTCTTAGGATGCTGTGCTCCTTTAATGCGCTTCTACAACTCTGCGATGCCCAGTGTGACTTTCTACGCTGTGTTGTGCTGTGCTGTGCCAGTTCACATCACTTCAAGAGAGGCCCACCGAATAAACAAGCTAATTAAAAGTACAGGCCCAGTTATGGGATGCACTCTGGACCCCCTGGAGGAATGAAGTCAAAACTGAGTGCCATTATTAACAAAGCTGCACAACCCCTCTCTGGTACACCAACACTGAGGACTTTCAGCCGACGAATCATTCAGCAGAAATGTGTCAAGAAACACAATGGGGGCTCCTTCATACCAACAGCCATATGCCTGTATTGGGGCTTACTGTGGCATTCTGGTGTGGGTTTAAACCATAATGTGTATGTATGTATGTATTATATATATACTGTATACTAGTTGATTACCCAGTGGCTTCACTCACTGAGTGCAAGGGAAAAAAATAAAATGTAGTCTATAAGTAATTAAACAGTAAAACATTAACATTTAAGAAGTAAAAATACATTGAGCACTACTGGAGTGGTTTGGGGTAAACTACATTTTAAAGCCGCTATAACACAACAGGTAAATAGTAGATCCCTTGTGTAAGGCGCCACATGACCGCTGTGGTATAGAAATTACATTTTCTATGTGATTGTCCAAATTTTTGCCTGACAACCTTGCACTACATGCCTGTGATTTACTTGTTAAAATAATTAATCACAAAAGCAACCTTGAATGTTGTGGGGTTTTAGTGACCCGAACTTACCTTAAGGGACAGTAAGTAGTCGTGCAGGGCAATTTACAAACAGAGTCCTGCTTCGATGGCACCGATTACACTCATTCGCAAAGATTTCTACTCTCCCAGGAGCCGACAGGGGACTTGAAGTGTCACAAACAGTGCGAGAAGAGAGGACGCTGCCCGAAACTGCGAAGCTCTCGACTCGGCGGAGCAGCCCGACATTCCGCGCCTCCCAGCGTCCACTTTGTTCTCACGACCCCTCGTAGCTGAAGGCGGTCTCGTCTTCACATTGTTTACAGCTCGGCACAGTTAAAAAGTAGAAAGATGCAAAGCTGTTTTCCTCATCTCTTCTATTATCAAGTACTGCCAACTGAAAAAAGTTACAATGTGGCAGTTTCAGTGACAATCACATGGACAAATAAATAAAAGTACTCTGTCAGAACACGCCTGGCGGCTCAGCGCTGTAGTCCAGACAGGAGGGGTGGGAGAGGGCGATGCGGGGCGCACACAATAACAATTCATAAAGACGATATAAAAATGGCGTCCACAAACGAAGTGATTAGTTCCTGTATTATAATATGTTCTGTGGTCATAGGTAATTTCCATATCGTGTGGTCATACGTAACTTCCGTTGCATACGTAATTTCCATATCAGGTCGTCATACGTAATTTCCGTTTCAAACGCGAAAAGAATTATATATATATATATATATATATATATATATATATATATATAGAGATATATATACACACATATATAAACTACAAAAAAAATTAAAGGATCACTTTGAAAACACATTAGATCTCAACGGGGGAAAAAAATCCTGCTGGATAACTCTACTGATATGGACTGATATGGTGATGTGTTAGGAATGAAAGGATGCCTCATCGTTTGATGGAAATGAAAATAATCAAACTACAGAGGGCTGAATTCAAAGACACCCCGAAAATCAAAGTGAAAAAATGATGCAGCGGCAGGCAGGCGAGTCCATCTGGCCAAAATTTCACTGCAGCAAATCCAAATGGTACTCAGTTTGTATGCCTCATGTCCTTGTTTGCACGGCTGATAATGTCCTAATGAGACAACGAATGGTGTCCTGGCAGATCTCCTCCCAGATTTGGAAAAGGGCATCACTGAGCTCCTGGACAGTCTAAGGTGCAACCTGGCGGCATCGGATGCACTGAAACATAATGTCACACCCAGAGATGTTCTATTGGATTTAGGTGGGATGAGCGTGGGGGCCAGTCAATGATATCAATTCCTTCATCCTCTAGAAACTGCATGCATACTCTCACCACATGAGGCTGGGCATTGTTGTGCACCAGGAGTAACCCAGGAGCCACTGCACCAGCATAGGGTCTGACAATGGGTCCAAGGATTTCATCCCGATATCTAATGGCAGTCAAGGTACCGTTGTCTAGCCTGTAGAGGTCTGTGCGTTCCTCTGTGGCTATGCATCCCCAGATATACCCCACCAAACTGGTCATGCTGAACAATGTTACAGGCAGCATAACGTTCTCCATGGCTTATCCAGACCTTTTCACCTCTGTCACATGTGCTCAGGGTGAACCTGCTCTCATCTGTGAAAAGCACAGGGTGCCAGTGGTGGACCTGCCAATTCTGGTATTCTATGCCAAATGCCAATTGAGCTCCACGGTGCCAGGCGGGCAGTGAGCACAGGGCCCACTAGAGGACATTGGGCCCACAGTCCACCCTCATGAAGTCTGTTTCTGATTGTTGGTCAGAGACATCCACACCAGTAGCCTGCCTGCTGGAGGTCATTTAGTAGGCTTTGGCAGTGCTCATCCTGTGCCTCGTTGCCCAAAGGAGCAGATACCGGTGGGTCCTGCTGATGGGTTAAGGACCTTCTACGAGGGGCCCTGTCCAGCTCTCCTAAAGGAACTGCCTGTCTCCTGGAATCTCCTCCATGCCCTTGAGACTGTGCTGGCAGACACAGCATACCTTCTGGCAATGACACATATTGATATGCCATCCTGGAGAAGTTGGACTACCTGTGCCACCTCTGTAGGGTCCAGGTACGGTGTCATGCTACCAGTAATGACGCTGACCATAGCCAAATGCAAAACGAGTGAAAAAACAGTCGGGGAAAAATGTCCGTGGCCTCCAGCTGTTAAACCATTCCTGTTTTGGGGGTTGTCTCATTGTTGCCCTTCTAGTGCACCAAAGCAGCTGAAACTGATTAACAAGCCCCTCTGCTACTTCACTGACCAGGTCAATAGCCCACAGGTTTCATTGACTTGAGGCTATACTCCGATTACAAAGTGTTTGTTTCATTTTTTGACCAGTATATATATATATATATATATATATATATATATAATATAAATATATTATATATACACACACACACATATACACACAGTACTGTGCAAAAGTTTTAGGCAGGTGTGAAAAAATGCTGTAAACAATGCTTTCAAAAATGGAAGAGTTAATAATTTATTTTCAACCATCAACAAAATGCAGTGAATGAACAAAAGAGAAATCAAATCAATATTTGGTGTGAGCACCCTTTGCCTTCAAAACAGCATCAATTCTTCTAGGTACACTTGCACACAGTTTTTGAAGGAACTCGGCTGCTAGGTTGTTCCAAACATCTTGGAGAACTAACCACAGATCTTCTGTGGATGTAGGCTTCCTCACATCCTTCTGTCTCTTCATGTAATCCCAGACACACTCTATGATGTTGAGATCAGGGCTCTGTGGGGGCCATACCATCACTTCCAGGACTTCTTGTTCCTTTTTTACGCTGAAGATAGTTCTTAATGACTTTGGCTGTATGTTTGGGATCGTTGTCCTGCTGTAGAATAAATTTGGGGCCAATCATACGCCTCCCTGATGGTAGCGCATGATGGATAAGTATCTGCATGTATTTCTCAGCATTGAGAACAACATTAATCCTGACCAAATCTCCAACTCCATTTGCAGAAATTCAGCCCCAAACGTTCAAAGAACCTGCACCATGCTTCACTGTTGCCTGCAGACACTCATTATTGTACCGCTCTCCAGCCCTTCGACGAACAAACTGCCTTCTGCTACAGCCAAATATTTCAAGTTTTGACTCATCAGTCCAGAGCACCTGCTGCCATTTTTCTGCACCCCAGTTCCTATGTTTTCGTGCATACTAGAGTCGCTTGGCCTTGTCTCCACGTCGGAGGTATGGCTTTTTAGCTGCAACTCTTCCATGAAGACCACTTCTGGCCAGACTTCTTCGGACAGTAGACGGGTGTACCTGGGTCCCACTGGTTTCTGCCAGTTCTGAGCTGATGGCACTGCTGGACATCTTCTGATTTCGAAGGGTAATAAGCTTGATGTGTCTTTCATCTGCTGCACTAAGTTTCCTTGGCCGACCACTGCGTTTACGATCCTCAACGTTGCCCGTTTCTTTGTGTTTCTTCAAAAGAGCTTGAACAGCACATCTTGAAACCCCAGTCTGCTTTGAAATCTTTGTCTGGGAGAGACCTTGCTGATGCAGTAGAACTACCTTGTGTCTTGTTGCTGTGCTCAATCTCGCTATGATATGAAACTGTCTTCCACAACCTCATCTTGGTAGCAGAGATTGGCTGTTCCTCACCCAGTTTTAAGCCTCCAACACAGCTGTTTCTGTTTCAGTTAATGACTGTGTTTCAACCTACGTGTGACATTGATGATCATTAGCACCTGTTTGGTAGAATTGGTTGATCAGACACCTGACTAGAATCCTACAAAATCCCTGACGTTGTGCAAGTGGACCTATAAGAATTGATGCTGGTTTGAAGGCAAAAGGTAGTAACACCAAATATTGATTTGATTTAGATTTTTCTTTTGTTCGCTCACTTTGCATTTTGTAAACTGATAACAATAAACAATCATTATTTATATTTCTGAAAGCATTCTTTGTTTACAGCATTTTTTCACACCTGCCTAAAACTTTTGCACAGTACTGTATATATATATATATATATATATATATATATATATATATATATATCCATCCATCCATCCATCCATTTTCTAACCCGCTGAATCCGAACACAGGGTCACGGGGGTCTGCTGGAGCCAATCCTAGCCAACACAGGGCGCAAGGCAGGAAACAAACCCCTGGGCAGGGCGCCAGCCCACCGCAGGGTATAATATATATATAACTGTAGAGTGCTATCTGTCTATCTATCTATTTATTTATTTATTTATTTATTTATTTGTGTGCGTGCTTCTTTTTTCTTTTTTTCTCCTCCACGCGAATCGCGTGCTTCCTAAAGATGATGTTGCATATTAAAATAAGTTTTATTTAACTCACTGTAAACTCTGATTGGCTCACCTCGTTCCGGACGACTCAGTGTTCACCTGTTTCCAAATATAAATCTTAATGTGACGACAAAAATACTCTTTGCAATGTGGATCTTCTAATTTATGCTGAGAAAAGTGTTTTCAGTCAAGCGTTATCCTCGCTTTATGCAACAAGATTTGGATTTTGACGAACGTTAATGGTCAAGGTGCGTCCAGAACATGTTATCCAATCAAATACATGCGCCTGCCTATTGCGGGTTTACACGAGGTGCAGGCCTCTTTCTTTTGGCTGTTGCTGCTTTCAATCAAGTGTTCCACCCGCCTCTTCATACACAACGAACTGTCCCGGTGTCTACTTCCATTGTGGGCTCCAATTAGGGAGCGTACGTGTCAGTCAACAAGCAGCTATTTCTGATTGGTTAAATCCTTCTAAGGTTATTTGAGTTCGTTTCCGTCAAAAATGACTCATACATTTTTTTCTGCCCTCTCTATCTAAATGCCCTATAGCTAGCACTGGCATGAAACCGCTACAGATCTACAAAAAGACATTCTGTCCAGTGTCACGGTAAATTACGGAGAAGGTCATTGAAAAGGGATCAGGTTGTCTCCCGGTAATCTTAAGAGGAAATTCAGCCGTTTAAAGGAAATAAAGGAAATAGCGGCCGGAGTCCAAAGAGCATTTGTTTCTCTCTCCTTCCCATGGATCAAAAGCCGGCTGGAATTGACAGATACAACACCGTGTGACGTTAGTTCTCTTCAGGGAATAATGCCATAATAGAACGAGGTAATGGCCGTTTTAATACGCGGAATGCTTCGGGGATGACAAACGGGTCTCACCTCTGTCTTGTGTTATTAAATGTTTCTGAATGAAAACGCGGCTCTCAGGGCTGCCATTGGTGTACGATGAAGTCGGTTGCCTGGCAGCTAATTCGTACAGAATGATGATGTAAAAGGTTAGGGTGTCTGTGAGTGTGCGCGCTGCGATCGCACATTGATTCAACGGAGCCTTTATGTTTGATTGCTAGCCAGATGTCGAGTCGTTGATGGCTTTGTGTCTCCTCAAATAGGTAAAAAAAAAAAGAACAGAAGACTTCCAGGAAAGCATCGCCGATTACACTTGAATCATGGAAAACGCGCATACCAAAACCGTGGAAGAGGTGCTCTTCTATTTCGGAGTGAACGAGTCGACAGGACTGAGCATCGACCAGGTGAAGAAGGCCAAGGAAAGATGGGGACCTAACGGTAAGTGATGATGAGCGAGTGCTCACCGGCTTCGCTGACAGCCGCTCCGTTTGGTTAGACAGCGAATTCGCGAGACTGCTTTGAAAGAAAAGATTTACATTATGGTATTGCAGCGTGCCCAAATACCCTTGACAGTTTCGCAGAGTTTACCGATGCTAAGGGTAAGCGGCAGCCCCCGTTTACGCCTCACGGACGACGATTAGCCACCCATGCAGTAAAGTCACCGTTTTAAGACTGTGATGATGATGATAATAACGTGACATTTGGCAACCTATAGCGTATAGAGGGCGCCAACGCTCCCATCTGGGCTAAAACAAAAGATCTGTGTCGGGAATCTCGTTATCTTAATGTTGGGCTTCAAACGGACAAGGTGAGCGTTCTGCTTGGCCCTCTTGTGATGCCGTAGGCCGGTGTTCACGTTTTGAAATGTCATACATTTACATTTGTTCGTTTAGCAGACGCTGTTTTCACCAAAGAGACTTACAAAAGAGGTCAACGAAATTTAGCAGACATCAGCCTGGGGGGGTTTGTCTATTGAAGTGTGAAATGACATGGTGACAAAATTGATTGCCACAAATGGAGAGCGCAGAACAAAATAACAAGCCGAGGTCACAATTAGAAACGTCCTCAACTAGAGAGCCCTCGGGGGTCGGCGCTTTGAATGGACTTTGGCAGCTTGTTCTACCAGCTAGGAACTCAACAGTAAAAGAGTCTGGATTGAGATTTGGTAGAACACAGATGTGGCATCACCAGATGCAGTTCATCATGAGACCCGAGAGGGAGCATAGGATTACGCAAGTGTCACCATATACATTACCAGTCACATTGCCCCCCCACATCCATCCATCCAAACCCCCGGGGACAAGAGAGGGCAGCCCCCCTGGATTGCATCAAGGCCACAGACTTGGAGTTTGTAAGCTCAAACCTGCCTGGGGTCAGGACGGCAGCACTAATGCCACACTCAGAAGTTCTGCCGGATGATCATCAGGGAGCCCCAGGAGCGCTTCCCAGTGCAATCTGAAAGGGGCCGCCTCACTCCATTCGGAGAGCCAGAGTCGGGAGGTGGAGGACAAAGCTTGTAGAAAGAAAGGAAGGAAAAAAGAAAGAAAAGGGACTGAGCTTTATTGTGAAGAATAGTGGTGTTGTTGCAGATTTGTTGTGCTGAAAGAAAGCAAAAGAAGAAATAAAAGCATGTGAATTTGGGACTTGTGTCTCAATGTCTGTCTGTGTCGGGGCTGGTCTTCCACAGTATATGTGTATAAATGTGTGTGTGTGTGTGTGTGTGTGTGTGTATATATATATATATATATATGCATTATTTGACAGTAAACTATTTCAACCATATATATATATATATATATATATATATATATATATATATATATATATATATATATATATATATATATATATATATGGTTGAAATAATGTCACAAAATCAAAGAAGCCACTGAAAGGTTTGGGGCAGCCACCCATATATTATTCCCTGGCTGCAAAAATGATTTAAAGGTTTATACAGATTGGAGTCCAGAACAGAACTGAGGGGATGGAGGAAAGGTGGTGGTTTTAAAGGTCAGTATAGGAAGTGACATCAAAGGGGCAGGGACCGGAAGGTCTTCATCCATAGGCTCGCACCCAGAAGTGACGTCAAAAGGTCTGGAACCAGGGATGACGTCATCAGGGCCAGGTGGAAGTTCCCATGAATGGTCTGCAGAAAAGCGAGAAAAAGAGTCCGTGCACTCCGCCACCTCCGGTCTGGCTCGGAATTATTCTCATTCAAGCCCTTTTGCTGACTCCCATGTGCACGTGTGTGACAAGAGATATATATATATATATATATATATATATATAATATAAAATAATATAGGGTGGCACAGTGGTAGCGCTGCTGCCTTGCAGTTAGGAGACCTGGGTTCACTTCCTTTCCCGGGTCCTCCCTGTGTGGAGTTTGCATGTTCTCCCCGTGTCTGTGTGGAGTTTGCTCCGGTTTCCTCCCACAGTCCAAAGACATGCAGGTTAGGTGGATTGGCGGTTCTAAATTGGCCCTAGTGTGTGTTTGGTGTGTGGGTGTGTTTGTGTGTGTCCTGCGGTGGGTTGGCACCCTGCCCGGGATTGGTTCCTGCCTTGTGCCCTGTGTTGGCTGGGATTGGCTCCAGCAGACCCCCATGACCCTGTGTTCAGATTCAGCGGGTTGGAAAATGGATGGATATATAATATAATATAATATATATAATATATATAAATATATAGATATCTGTATATCTATATCTATATATCTATCTAATAATAATAGGTTACATTTATTGAGTGCCTTTCACAAATCCAAGGTCGCTTTACATACATTTAAAATTGCTGAAACAGGAGCAATCTCGGAGAGACTGAGGAATAGTTTATGTCGGGCTTTGAAGGTGAGAAGCATATTCTTGAATTTAATCCTTGATGGAACCGGTAACCAGTGAAGCTGGGAGAAAACAGGGGAGATGTGAGCAAAATGCTTTGTGTGGGTGAGGACTCTGGCTGCAGAGTTCTGACTGTCCTGTAGCTTCTGTATAGATTTTACATGGAGGCCAATGAAGAGGGAATTACAGTAATCAATACGAGACACTATGAAACAATGAACCAGAGTTTGAGCATCAGACAAGGACAGAAATGGCGGAGGTGGGCAATGTTACGGAGATGATATAATGAAATTTTGGAAAGAGACCTAATGTGTAACTCAAAGTTAAGTGATGAATCAAATAAAACACCAAAATTTATGACAACATGAGCAGGTTTGACAAGTGGACCATCAACAGAAACAGAGAAATCAAATGCCACATCCTGTGGATTTGCTGGCTGGAGTCCACCAGCAATGCAGATATGTGGAAGAGAAGACAGCAGCGCCTCCTAGAGGAGGAGATCCTGAGGAGGAGGTTGGGGTGGCTTGGTCCCACCCTGAGAGCACTGGGCACCAACAACACAAAGGCAGGCCCTAAACTTGGAACCCATAAAGAGAAGTGTAACTGCAGACAATCAAGAAACACCTGGATGCAGTGACCCTGATCCAAATGTGAAAAGAGTTGTGCTTGAGATGGGGGCAGCTGGTGGCAGCATCACAAGAGAGGGGTCTCTAGTGAATTGTCATCGATCGCCAGGAGGGCCGAAGGGCCTAAGTAAACTACTGCCGATTCACCACACGCAACAGCCCACTTTCTCTTCTTCTTTGATGGGTGAAAATGCCAGTTTTCATTTCAAGGCACCTTTCATGCTTCATGTGGTGCCACCGAAATAAATGAATCAACAATTAAATACATACTTTGAAAAATGTATGGAATTAGATATGCGCATGTGTCGTTGTGTTTTTATTTATTTATTGTCACATTTCCCAATGTATGTGTTTTGAAATCTGCCGCGACGTGTCCGTACTTCACAATTTGCTAAATTATTTTCTTTTTTGTCTTTTTTTCTCTTCCATGGTCCTGTCCACTCTCATCTCCTGCTGAATGAACGGCCCTGGACACAGAACTCCCTGCAGAAGAAGGTAAGCTTCCCTAACTCATCTTGATGGTTTTGATGTCCACCTTGAAGGAGTGCCTTAAGTACTGCTCTACAGCTTAACATTGTTTTTAGAAGACTGACTGCTCAGTCTCAGCTACTTGGTCCAGGGGTCCCTGTCCTGAATATCTGCGGAGAATTTGACGCTTAATGACCACTTGAATTGGATTTCATCTGACCTGTTAAAACATGCATGATGAAATTGAAATTCAGCCCCCTGCAGGTTTACTGATGGAAGAAGCAGCCCCCCTGCCGACAAAAAAGAATGAGAGAGCTCAGTCTGATTTAACTCGTGAGTGGTCAGGTTATGGGTGAGAGATGATTTGTAGGCCCTGCTGTATTTTTTAACAATAATAACTTTAGTGCCTCACCTTCATTTGAAAGTGTGGTCATACCTGGATGTGTGTGTCCTCAGGTGTAGAAACCTTGTGGCCTTTGTACAGTGGATATAAAAAGTCTACACACCTCTGCCAAAATGGCAGGTGTTATGTGATAACAAAAATGAAGTCAATGGAAACTCTTGTCGGAACCTATTTCTCCTTTATTGTAAAATTGCAATACAAAGGTGAAAGCAAATCAGAAACTGTTTGGTGAAAATAAAGCCTGGTTATATTAAAGTGCACACCCCTAAACTGATGCTTAGATGAAGCAGCTTTACATTTTATTACAGCCCCTCAGTCTTGTTAGGTAAGAGTCTATCAATTTGGCACATCTGGACATAGCAATTTTTGCCCACTCCTCCTTGCAAAAAAATGTCCAAAACTGTCAAATTACGAGGGAATCTCCTGTGCCCATCTCTCCCTTTCCAGGTCACCTCACAGGTCTAGCTGGGCCATTCCAGAACATTGATCCTCCATCGATAAAGCCATTGCTTTGTTGGATTTTGATGTATGCTTTGGGTTATTGTCATGCTGAATGGTGAAGTTCCTTATCATCTTCAGCTTCCTAGCAGATGCTTGAAGGTTTTTTACCCAAATAGACTGATACTTGGAGGTATTCGCTATTCCATCCACCTTGACTAAAGCCCCAGTTCCAACTGAAGAAAAGCAGCCCCCAAAGCATGATGCTGCCTCCACCATGCTTCACTGTGGCTGTGGTGTTCTTCTGATGATGTGCCGTGTTATTTTTGCACCAAGAATACCTTTTGGATTTATGGCCAAATAGTTAAACCTTGTTTTCATCAGACCATGATACATATTTCCACAAGGCTGTGAGAGACTGGGTATACCTTTTTGACAAGGTTTAGCCGGGCTTGAATGTTTTTCTTTGTAAGAAAAGGCTTTCATCTTGGTACCCTACCCCACAATCCAGACATATGAAGAATACGACTGATTGTTGCCACATGTATGGAACAACCAGTGCAGGAATCATGGGAAAGAGGGGTCCTTTCATCGGATTAGCGCTATTTCAGCTGTGGAATGGCCAAATGGGGGAGGCAGTTTGATGAATGAGGTCTCCAGTACTCTAAACTAATCCAAATCATATTATGTGATATCATCTACTGTTTCCGTACTTCTGAAATGTTTGTTTTTATACTGTATTGATGATTTGTTCTGTTCTGTGTATTGTACTGTATAGTATTGACCCCCTTCTTTTTGACATCCACTGCACGCCCAACCTACCTGGAAAGGGGTCTCTCTCTGAACTGCCTTTCCCGAGGTTTCTTCCAGTTTATCTCTACAAAGGTTTTTTTGGGAGTTTTTTTCCTCTCTTCTTAGAGAGTCAAGGCTGGGGGGGATGTCAAGAGGCAGGGCCTGTTAAAGCCCATTGTGGAACATCTTGTGTGATTTTGGGCTATACAAAAAATAAATTGTATTGTACTTGCCAGAAAATCCTGCAGCTTCTTTAATGTTGCTGTAGGTCTCTTGGTGACCTCCCTGACCAGTTTTTACTTTGTCTTCTCACCAGTCTTGGTCAGACGCCCTGATCTTGGTCGAGTCACTGTTGCGCCATACGTCCTCCACTTGTTGATGAAGGTCTTCACCGTGCTCCATGGGATGTTTAGTGCTTTGGACATTTTTTGTACCATACCTTTCAATGATAAGATCTCATTCATGTTTTAAAAGCTCTTTGCAGACCATGGCTTTGGACGTATGTTCCAACCAAGAGGATGTCATAATAATCCTACAGGAACAGACAGACTTTATCTGAGCTCACTCAGGGCCACTTTAATTAATGTCCGGTGTATACTAACTACTATTTCAGATGTGACTTATTGTGATTGGTTGATTCTGAACGCTGCCACATCCTTGATTATTAAAGGGTGTGGACACTATTGCAACCCGCTTATTGAAGTTTTTTTTTCTTTTTCTACTAAACCGTTTCTGATTTGTTTCACCTTCTTTGTAAATATTCTCTTTCTCATGGCAATAACTCCTGGGAAAATTGTAAATTAATGTCAAAGCTGTCGTACTTTAAATTAAGACTGCAAAATGACAACAAAAGTCCATAAGCAATGTCTCCATGACAAAACTGTTAACGTTGTGAGCTGGAATGTTAAAGGTCTCAATCATGAATTAAAGAGAAAGAAAATATTTTCTCACCTAACAGGTCTAAACGCTAAAATAGTATTTTTACAGAAGACCCCCTTATTAAGCAAGGGTCAGTTTTGGCTACACAGAGACTGGACTGGCCAAATATTCCGTTCCAGCTTTACAAAAAAAAAACTAGAGGTGTGAGAATTCTTATACATACTACATTTCCATCCATCCATTTTCCAACCTGCTGAATGCGAACACAGGGTCACGGGGGGTCTGCTGGAGCCAATCCCAGCCAACACAGGGCACAAGGCAGGAACCAATCCCGGGCAGGGTGCCAACCCACCACAGGACACACACAAACACACCCACACACCAAGCACACACTAGGGCCAATTTAGAATCACCAATCCACCTAACCTGCATGTCTTTGGACTGTGGGAGGAAACCGGAGCACCCGGAGGGGAGAACATGCAAACTCCACGCAGGGAGGACCCGGGAAGCAAACCCAGGTCCCCAGGTCTCCCAACTGCGAGGCAGCAGCGCTACCCACTGCGCCACCGTGGCGCCCACATACTACATCTGATACTACAAATGAGATTGTTCTTTCTGATTCTGAAGGGAGATATGTGATTGTCATGGGTGATTTATTTAACTGTAAAGTCAGTCAGTCAGTCATTTTCCAACCTGCTATATCTGAACACAGGGTCATGGGGGTCTGCTGGAGCCAATCCCAGCCAGCACATGGGCGCAAGGCAGGAAGAAATCCCGGGCAGGTCGCCAGCCCACCGTAGGACACACACACACACCCACCAAGCACACACTAAGGACAATTTGGGTTGCCAATGCACCTAACCTGCATGTCTTTGGACTGTGGGAGGAAACCGGAGTACCCGAAGGAAACCCACGCAGACATGGGGAGAACATGCAAACTCCATGCAAGGAGGACCCAGGAAGCGCTACCACTACACCACCGTGCCACCCTTAAGTGTAAAGTGATTCTGATAAATATGTACTTGCCCAATGTTCCTGCTGTACCGATGCAGATTTAGTACCCGTCCTTCATGTGACATGTTTCGAAACCGTCACCAATACAAAGCCTGATGTCACAATCAGGACAGTACAAGCGTGTTTCCCTACTCACTTTTTTATATTTTTTTACTGTTGCCTGTTCATGAGAGATTGTATAATGTCAGTGCCTGACCCTCATGGTCGTTGCTTCTCTTATGTTATTGTAGGCCTGCTGCTCAGTTGCTCTATAGTCAGGGTTACGTCCTGTTTGTCAATGAGTGCGTTTTCATGTGCTTTAAAAATCCAGTCATTCACAGAAACCAGGTTTCTAAAATGCCATTTAAACACTTATTCCAGTTTGAGAAACTGGGTTATTGGTCTCTGAGAAACCAGGTTAACACCCATAGATCTCTCCGTGCGTAACCTGGTTCTTAGGGTATGTAAACCTTTAACTAGGCTACAGTTAAGGATTTTGTAGTCTGCGCAGGTCCATTGCACTCTGTTAGCCTGCGCACACATTTGCTTTGCACACAGAAAACTGTTCTGCCCAAAGGCGAGAAACCAGTCAAAAGCATACAGATCAAACCCTAACCAACAAAGCCTAATCATAAACTAGAAAACACAGCCAGTGAGAAGCAGTTGTGAAAGGGTGCTCCCGGACACAGACAGGCAGACACATTGCAGTCCATCACCACACGTTTATTTATACAGTTCACTATTATATACACAGTCTTATGTGCACCACACAACAAACCCCCACCGACTCCCAAAGTCCAGGCTTCCAGCAGCCACTTTCTTCTCCTCACAAACACAACACTCAGGGCCTCTCCTTGCCGCCTCCTCTGACCTCGTCCACCTCCTCACCCGACTCCAGCCTTGATTGTAGGGCGGCGGCTCGTTATATAGGCGGCTGATTGAGGGCCGCACCCGGCCACCTGCCACACAGTACAGTTGGAAACCAGAAAGTAGAAAACGAATAAGCGTTTTGTTTGAAAGAGGTTTTATGCCAATCACGGATGCCGAATGAATCTTCACACCAAATTTAAAGGGGCACAGTGTTGTGCTGCATGGGGCAAAACCAGAGCCACCTGTATCACAGATACTAAATAAATCCTCATGCCAAATTTAAATGGGCTTGCTGATGGCACAAGGCGCAATGTTATGCCATGTAGCTCCCATAGCAATACCGGAGCCAACTGTATCCCAATCATGGATACCGAATGAATCTTCACGCCAAATTTAAAGGGGAACGTTGGTAACGCAAGGCGCTGTGTTGTGCTACGTAACTTCCACTCCAAAACTGGAGCCACTTGCCAGTAATGGGAATAGTAACCTGGCGAGAGCCAAATAAGTTGCAGCACCATAAATAATTATTTAATTAGGAAATGGATAACTGCGAAGAACCCACACAGAAAGTGCTAGAGAAAAAGCGCCCTGATTTCTCATGTAGCATATTATTCTAAAAAATATTTTATGAGAATAAAACAGAGCACACAATTAAAAATAGGAAATGGTGGCAGCATACACAAAGATACATTTCCTGAGGCAAATACTCCTGCAATTGCATTATTCCTTGTCTTGTTTGAAAACACACATCTTAATAATTTCAGAACTCGCTAAATTTATGTTGATGAGCTGAGCTGTCTTAAGTTAAGCAGCACAGTCTCTGGAACAGTAGGGTAACACGTTAAAAGTAACAAACATTACATAGTTCAATTACTTTTTAAATTAACAATCAAAACTACCTGCATCATTATTATTCCAGCAGCACCGTGTGTAAGGCAAGAAGCACACGTATCAGTATGCCAGCCCTATGCAGGGTTCAGTCGCAAAGCCAAGCAGGAAAGAGTGCACTGCGAGCAAGCTTTTAATAAAAAGATTATTTAATAAAGTGTTAGTTTAGTTTTCATCCAGCTATTTGCTACAGATATGTTGAAACCGAGTGATCGGTTTACACAGTGGCCAGAGTTCATACTGCAAATCTTCTGTGGCTCAGGTCGAGGATGTCAAAAGGGGATGGATGCAGGGGGCAGACCTACTGTGAAGCTAATGAAGCTTAAGCTTCAGGGCCCCTAATCGTGGAGGGGCCCCAGAAGTGACTTTAATTTTCATCCCTCCCATAACTCAAAATTTAAGGCACAGGAATTTTTATTCACACTATTGACTTTGACATGTGAGATAATCGAGTACAGAAATTTTAAACAAAATAAGAGACGTAGTGGTTATTTACTTATTTTTGTTTGAGGAGATGTTTTGTGGAACAACCCTGCTGAAGGAGATACCATTGGTTACCCAGACCTCAGTACTGGCTGGGGAGGGGCCTCCAAAACACTTCAAGTTTCAGGGCCCCAAAAATGTAGGTCCAGAACTGCTTCACAGCACACGGAGGGCTATATATTTTTATAAAACACAAGAAAATAATCACAGGCTCTGTGCCTATTTTCAGATTTACAGCAGCCGATGATAACGTTTAACTCTTTTTTTGCAGTGAAATGACATTGGAGTATTTTAACAAATGAGAACTCCTGAAGCGTATTTGCACACGTAAATAGAGGTTGTTAAAAAAACGGGTTTCTGCTTTAACACTAGAAAATTCCAGAGCCTACGAAAAACTCGTAGATCTGTCCCACCTTAAATCGCTTCTTTAATCCGTTCGCACCTCTCTGCCATCATCTTTTGTCTTCTAAATGTGCAGATAAAGACAAGCTGCAAACAGCCGACTATTCCATCCCCCCACCGACTTAGAACGTGCGCAAACTTCTCCCAGCTCATGCCTTGATTGATTATCTGGGAGTGAAGTGGAGTTTTAGAGTGGAAATAATGGATCGTTATTTGGAAAACACGCAGTTCATGTGTGTGCCGTTTCTACGGTAAACTGTGTAAACACATTTTTAAAATGGAAATGTTTTTCATATTCTAGTAGTAAATGACAAAATGTAGGCATAAACTATATAATGTATGAAGCCTGAAGTCCAAATATCAAAGAAACACTTTCACGAAAGGTACAAATATAACAGAACAAGTGCGCTTTTATTCAAAAATATAACTGCAGAAAAAAAAAGCCACCTTAGTGTGCGACATTGACACTCATTTACTACTGTAAAAGGAACAGACTCGACACACGTAAATAAAGGTTTGAGGCAGCCACCCGTATAATGTTCCTAGCTGCAAAGGTTTTCTTTTCAGACAATAGAGTTGTTGATCGTACAGAGTCCAAGACAGAACTGATGAAGGTTGGAAAAGATGGCGGTTTTAAGTGGCCAGACAGGAAGTGATGTGGGGTAACCAGAAGTGATGTTTTTCTGACACCAGCCTGGGTGCCGGAACAGGAAGTGACGTTCTTCTAGGCGCCAGAACCGGAAGTGACGTTCTTGATTCAGAGAGGTTTTCCCGCGGCTGGTCTGCAGAGACAACAGGAGAAGGTTTAGTGCACCCCGCCCTCCCCTGGCCTGGTGTGGAATTACCTTTACTTGGCCCACATAGCGTCCCCCTACTCACACTTGTGTGACGCTACGATTGCCGCCGTGGCACAACAGTATCAGTTGCTGACTGGGAATCAAAAGGTTACAAGTTCGATCCTGCATGACTCCCTATTGAGAAGTGAAGTGCTCTTATTTTTACTATTTTAGAATAAAAAGATACTTTTGATTTCAGTCTGTAACAGCCGGTGTAATGTATGATATTTGTAAAGGTTAGCTTTGTTTTTGTTTTTTTTATTCACTTTTCATTCTCTCAGTCGTGTTCAGGATCCTTCCCTACCCCATCTGACACAGCTGTTTTCACATAAAGACGCACTATAGCTCACCTAAGGAGCGCCCTTCCTACATTTACGACATGTGTACTTGTTGCAGTGTACACACCTCTCTGTGCTATGGTTCCTATTACACTGAACAAGCACCTGTAATTTGCAGCTCTATTCATTATCTCAAAACAAATATATGTGACGTTTAGAAGAAATCATTTTATGACGCGAATAGTACCAATCAGAAAACATCGTCGAAGTAATGCAATATTATTTGAAAACGAACAGTGTCAAATTGGGTGTGATTTATACTGGCGCTGTTACTTAGAGTCAGATCAGAAGCTGAATAAGCTCCTGTTCTGACTCTAAGTAAAAAAAGCATGAATTAATCAACAGAAATAACCGCGATCGACATTTTAAACTTAACGATTTACAGTGCATACCAATTTATAAATTTTATGTCCGTTTGAGGCTACAAAGAAAAAAAAAACACTTCCTCCCCAGCGGGGAATCAAACTCGGGTCTCCAAGTCAGCAAATCTCAGCGTTACGCCACAGAAGGTGTTGTGACATCCCTGAACCTTTTGTGAAAGTGTTTATTTGATGTTTGGCCGTCAGGCTTCACACATTCTATAGTTTATGCCTACATTTTGTAACATTTATTACTAAAATATGAAAAAGTCTCTGTTTTAACAATGTGTTTACACAGATTACTGTAGAAGCGGAGCACACATGAAATGCGTGTGTTCCAAATAACGATCTATTATTTCCACTCTAAAACTCCAGTTCAGTCACTCCCAGATAATCAAACAAGGCATGAGCTTGGAAAACATAGTGAACGTTTTGCGATGGTGGGGGACGGAATAGCCGGCTTTTTGCTGCTCATCTTAATCGGCACATTTAGAAGACAAAAGAGAGGTGAGAACGGTTTTAAGGTGGGCCGGATCTGCGAGTTTTTTCGTAGACTCTGGTAATTCTAGTGTTAACCGGGTTACTCGCCATATCCGGGCTTTGCGTGTGCATGTAAACGTGCTCAGTGTGGCTCGGCATCTTGTCTTTTTATTCTTTCTCGTTCTTCATCACTTCATCTCCTTCTGCAATTTGTCTGACACCTAGCAGATGTCACTGCTCTTCTTTTTCTTTCTCTTATTATGGTGGGTAGCACTTCATAAACAGATGGCTACAGGTCACTTTGCCAACCTTTATGGATACTTAATAAAGTGCAGTGTTTGATAATCATCCAATAAACACAATACTTACACAAAATTCTGAACATTTATCTGGGGCATTATCAATAGATGAGCTTGTGAGGACAGTAAGTTGCATTAAAATTAATCTTTTTTTTTTAGCCACCAGTAAAGTGGCCACAAGGTTACAGCGAATTTCAAGAACATATCGGGCTGTTTTCAGGATTAGTTCTTGCTTGTCTGTGTGCTTCAGCACTTTGTCTGCTTATCCTTTCTCGTTTGGCATCACTTAATCACCTTCTGGAATGTGCTTGAGGCTCACAAGATGTCAGCACTCTTCTTTCTCTTTCTTCTCTTTATGGTGTTCTTTGTCGCATCATTCAACCCTTTTTCCTTCTGCTGTCTCACTTGGTTGTGCACTCACTTCATCACGATAAACACACGACCACAGGTCACTTCACCTAGGTTGCTGCCACCAACATTTTTTTTTTGGATTTCCAGAACGTATCAGGTTATAAACTTTCAAATAAGATCAAGATCAAGGTTCTAGCCCCAGTAGTTCTCAAGCAGTTGCTTGACAGATGGACAGACCTTAGCATTTTATTATATATGATAAGGAAACCAGGCATTATGTTTGCCATACCAGGTTAAAAGTACTTGGGTTAAGAAGTTTGCTATGGATACCTAAAACTAAAATATCAAGCTTCAGAGTTATTTTTTGCAGTTTCACACACTCTATGCCTGTGATGGTATGTGTGGTGAAAGGCGCTATATAAAGATCACCCAGTTGAAAGATTGGCTGTTTATGTCTACAGATGGAATGCGAGCTCCGGGACGTTTTCATGCAGCATTTTCATGTTTTCTTCTCTTTACAGGAAAGTCGCTATGGGCTCTCGTCTTGGAGCAGTTTGAAGATTTGTTAGTGAGAATTCTGCTTCTGGCAGCCTGCATCTCTTTCGTAAGTCTGATTGATAAAATGATGCTGCCGAGGGCTCACAGACAAGTGCTCCTTTTCCTTTAAGAGGTTTCCTGATGAAGTTTATACTTTTTAGAGTTATTTATATGTTCCTGACGTTATTATGAGTCTGTTAAATAAATATTTAGAGTGTAATCACATACCAAAGAAAAATGTAGTCCTGAACAATGAAAGCCGGCTGGGCAGCCAGGCTGAAAAATGCTTTCGAAATCCTGAGTCAGCAGACCGTCATGCATTTAGTTGAGGCAGTGAGAGGGAAACGGGGCTTCAGGCTCCCATGTGACTACTGGCAGGCGGCCTCGGTGACTCCCATCAAAGCTGCCTGCTGGCAAACATGTGGCATGCCTGCCTGGCAGAGACTGGAGCCGGTGGTGCCAAAAAAAAACAGAATATTGTGGCACTGAACGAATGACACAGCTGTCACATTTCCTGCTGCAGCTAGAAAAACCAGAAAGCTGGGTGCAAATTCTGTGCTGAAATGCTCCTTGTTAGATTTCTGTGTTGTGGAGTACAGAGGAGGGTCCTGCCTCATCCACGTGGTATCAGCAATGGTGCGAGTTTTAACAGAGCTCTGTGTAAATTTAATGGTCAAAAGTCAGGGACTGATTTAAATATACTGGTCAGTGTTTGCTGCTTGACATAGGTGTAGAGGTCAAGGGGGTCACCGCATCCCAGCCAAGAAGAACTATTTTAACTTACCTAGCCAGGAGGCCAACATAATGAATTGTGCAGAAAGGAAGAGCAATAGCACTGCCATCCCAGCAGCAATGCATGGGAATCACAGGCCCAGTTGGGGTGCCAAAGGACAAAATGGATTTGTTAAGTAATGGACTCTTTCTCGGTTGGGAGACCACATATATGAGACAATGGGAGACCGCCGATTGTTCCCCATCCATTGGGTGGCAGCATCCCTTATGGCAAAACCCACAAAGCATCATGGGAGTTGTAGTCCCACAAGCCAGGGGGAGCTGTCGAAAAGTGAAGGCTCAGATTCTGCCTGATCTCGAAGTGCTTTTCTGGAGACAAGTAGTCAGAAGGAGAGAAGGACAACACTCGCCTGGGAAGAAGTGGAAGAGAGAAGGAGAAAAAGGGAATGTGCATTGTGTTCAAAAATATACTTGTGTTGTCTCCAGTAGGGGGTGCTTGCTCCCAGGGATTGTGTTCTTTATAGAAATATGGGACATACTTGAACCTGCATATATACCCCTTCAGTAATCATGGCAGAAATAATCAGATGACAGAAATACTGTACAAAAAGATATGTGTGTGTGTGTATATATATAATATAATATATATATATATATATATATATATATATATATATATATATATATATATATATATATATATATATAGTACTGTGCAAAAGTTTTAGGCAGGTGTGAAAAAATGCTGTAAACAAAGAATGCTTTCAAAAATGGAAGTGTTGAAATTAAATTATTATCAATCAACAAAATGCAGTGAATGAACAAAAGAGAAATCTAAATCAAATCAATATTTGGTGTGACCACCCTTTGCCTTCAAAACAGCATCAATTCTTCTAGGTACACTTGCACACAGTTTTTGAAGGAACTCGGCTGGTAGGTTGTTCCAAACATCTTGGAGAACTAACCACAGATCTTCTGTGGATGTAGGCTTCCTCACATCCTTCTGTCTCTTCATGTAATCCCAGACACACTCGATGATGTTGAGATCAGGGCTCTGTGGGGGCCATACCATCACTTCCAGGACTTCTTGTTCTTCTTTACGCTGAAGATAGTTCTTAATGACTTTGGCTGTATGTTTGGGGTCGTTGTCCTGCTGCAGAATAAATTTGGGGCCAATCATGCGCCTCCCTGATGGTAGCGCATGATGGATAAGTATCTGCCTGTATTTCTCAGCATTGAGAACACCATTAATCCTGACCAAATCTCCAACTCCATTTGCAGAAATGCATCCCCAAACGTTCAAGGAACTTCCACCATGCTTCACTGTTGCCTGCAGACACTCATTATTGTACCGCTCTCCAGTCCTTCAACAAACAAACTGCCTTCTGCTACAGCCAAATATTTCAAATTTTGACTCATCAGTCCAGAGCACCTGCTGCCATTTTTCTGCACCCCAGTTCCTATGTTTTTGTGCATACTTGAGTCGCTTGGTCTTGTTTCCACGTCGGAGGTATGGCTTTTTGACTGCAACTCTTCCATGAAGACCACTTCTGGCCAGACGTCTCTGGACAGTAGATGGGTGTATCTGGGTCCCACTAGTTTCTGCCAGTTCTGAGCTGATGGCACTGCTGGACATCTTCCGATTTCAAAGAGTAATCAGCTTGATGTGTCTTTCATCTGCTGCACTAAGTTTCCTTGGCCGACCACTGCGTCTACGATCCTCAGCGTTGCCCGTTTCTTTGTGCTTCTTCAAAAGAACTTGAACAGCACATCTTGAAACCCCAGTCTGCTTTGAAATCGATGGTCTGGGAGAGACCTTGCTGATGCAGTAGAACTACCTTGTGTCTTGTTGCTGTGCTCAATCTTGCCATGACATGAAACTGTCTTCCATTACCTCACCTTGGTAGCAGAGTTTGGCTGTTCCTCACCCAGTTTGAAGCCTCTTACACAGCTGTTTCTGTTTCAGTTAATGACTGTGTTTCAACCTACGTGTGACATTGATGATCATTAGCACCTGTTTGGTAGAATTGGTTGATCAGACACCTGACTAGAATCCTACAAAATCCCTGACTTTGTGCAAGTGGACCTATAAGAATTGATGCTGGTTTGAAGGCAAAAGGTAGGAACACCAAATATTGATTTGATTTAGATTTTACTTTTGTTCGCTCACTTTGCATTTTGTAAATTGATAACAATAAACAATCGTTGTTTATATTTCTGAAAGCATTCTTTGTTTACAGCATTTTTTCACACCTGCCTAAAACTTTTGCACAGTATAGGAAAGATCGCATTAGCGCAAACAAAAGGAAATTATTACTCG
This sequence comes from Erpetoichthys calabaricus, assembly GCF_900747795.2. Taxonomy (NCBI): domain Eukaryota; kingdom Metazoa; phylum Chordata; class Cladistia; order Polypteriformes; family Polypteridae; genus Erpetoichthys; species Erpetoichthys calabaricus. The sequence continues at coordinate 160,288,780 of NC_041403.2, forward strand.
GTGAAATAACAGAACAGCAAAAAGAAATCGAATATATTGTTCGGATTTAAACTTTAAGTCGGAGACTTGTAGATCATCTAATTCATGTTGCCAGTGAGAATTAAGATTCCAAAAATGTTGGCGTGGTATGAAGTCCCGTGAGACGGAGATTTTTAACATGAGATTCTTTCAAGTCACACCATACTTACAAGTATTTTCAAACAAGACCACGGTCATCTAACCTTAGTCCTGTGAATGCTTTTGGGAGACACGCTTCCTGCGCTCTCAGCTCTTATTAATTTTATCAGGACAATAATTTTGTACATTCAAGATGACACATGAACGACAAATCAATGAAGAAAGAACATGGACAAACATTAGAAAAAGTTGTTCTATTTATTAGAGCGAAAGAAACGATATTCATTCAGGCAGATATACATTGTGTTGTCACGATGTAAGTCCAAACACAGAATCAAAATTCAATGTGATCTTGAGAAGAAAAGTTAATTCCAAAAATTGTTTTTACAAATGTTTTAAAGTAAAAGTGAAAATAATGCATATTTAACAATTTCCATGAAAGTAAGAATCTCTTTAAATTGTATATCAGGGAAATCAAACCCGGGGGGTGGCGAGTGAAGCAAGCATGGGACAGAACCCCCTAGTACAAAATATATTTAACTTGCTTTAAAATGCAGCTTTCACTCCCAATGTACAAAATAATATAATCATTCATTTATTAGGTACACCTTGCTATTACCAGGTTGGACCCCCTTTTGCCTTCAGAACTGCTGTAATTTTTCATAGCACAGGTTCAACAAGGTGCTGGAAACATTCCTTGGAGATTTTGGTCCATATTGACTGACATGATAGCATCATGCACTTGCTGCAGATTTGTTGCCTGCACATCAATGATGTGAATCTCCCGTTCCACCACAGCCCAAAGGTGCTCTACTAGATTGAGATTTGGTGACTGTGGACGCCATTTGAATCCAGTGAACTCATTGTCATGTTCAAGAACAATCACCTTACCTCCCCATTGTGATGCCTGGTTGAACTTCAGCAGGTCGTCTTGACAATGTCAACATGTGGAAATGCATTGAGTTGCTGCCTTGTGATTGGCTGGTTAGATATTTATGTTAATAATCAGTTGAACAGGTATACCTAATAAAGAGGCCGGGTGGGAGTGTGTTTATGTATGTATATATGTGTATAATATAATATATTTATCTTACTTGCTTTAAAATGCTGCTTTCACTCCCAGTATACAATGTAGTATAATCATTTAGACATATACAAGGGGGCTCCACCCCCTGCTCGCTTTGCTCGCCTACCCCTGGCGTTGGGTATCCTGAAATACATTAGTCAAGCTCGTTCGTTTTGGAGCAGTACCCGCTTTGCCCGTGGCATTTCAGACGCACGTTGTAGGCGCCTGCGTTCATTGATTTTATCCAGGCGGGCTCGTGTTTGTATAACCGTCAGTCGAGGTCGTTCGTTTTGAACCCGTTCCTGCTTTGTTTCCGCAGTGTCAGACGCGCGTTGTAGGCGCCTGCGTTCATTGATCTTATCCAGGCAGGCTCGTGTTTGTATCGTTGAGCTGTATTGTGTTTGAATTTGGTGTAAAGCGTTCAGCGGTTTGTACAATCCCAAGCAGTACATTATTCCTAACTTCACTCCGCAGTAGTGCCACTCACAATATGGCGGTGACGCCTGTGCCTTCACTCCGCAGTAGTGCCACTCACATTATGGCGGTGACGCCTGCGCTTTGTGGACCTGTGGGGCCTCCGTAGCCTCTCACGGTTGACTCTGGGGTGCAGCACAGAATCCTCTTTTGTGTGTGGCTGTGTCGTTAGGCGTTAGCTATGGGCGCGTTGTTGCTTCATTTCTCATTCACGTTAGTTGAGCTCTTTCGTTCTTGGGCCGTGACTCCTTCATTCGCGGTGGATAAGACTTCGCTTGAGGTGTATGAGACGCGCGCCTGCGCAGTACATCTCATGGTCCCATCACCGTGTACCTGCGTCCATATCCGGTTTATTCTCGGTTAGTAATATGGATATCCAGGCCAAAGAGAGCTCATTGGAGCAGTACGATCATCGTCCAGTCTGACTGTACACCCAGTTCGACAGAGAGCAGGAGCCATTCTTTTTGCAGACCGCTTCTGGAAAATCCCTCACCATTAAATACTCACACATTTTGCATATTCAGTGAGCTTTTTATGAAACTAGCTATCTGAGGCTCTATTCTCTATGGACTGTGCTCTTCTAAGACCCAAATAACATTGTTTTTCCTGTCTGTGCACAGTGCATCTGCCCTAATCACTCATGGCTTCTGCCAGAAAGTGATGAATCAGGCCTGAATTGATGGGTCGGGCCTGCTTTAATCAACCAAGATCACTGCCTGAAAGAACCGTCCTTACTTCAGCATCATTAGTCTCACAAATCATAATTATCAAGTAGTTATTTTTCAATTCTAGTTACCAATGGCAAAATGAAAATTTGCCCCCAGGGGCTTTGGATAAATAGGACTTAATGGAAGATAAGGGGGGAGACACGGCACGTGACGCTGAAAGACGATCGAGTGAATAGTGCATCAGTAGCGGTGGCTGGTTTCAGTGAAATGTTACTTTACAAGGAGTTTCCCTTGTGCCGTATCGGGGGGGTGGGGGTGGCAATTCTTGTGAACATATGGCTGTGGATCATTCATTGTTAAATAAACATGCCCGTTATCGGGCACTACTCTTATTTGGTGTCTCAGTCTTTTCGTGTTGGTGCTAGTTACAGCAGTATTCATGATGTTGCAAAGTGGCAGCAATTGTGTGCAGCTTATCGCAACATCCTACCTTATTATGTTTTCCTTCTTCTTCTCTTCTACATTAAATGTTAGTATTTTTATTATCTTTGTGATGAAGCCTTAGTATTGGTATAAGAAAACCATGAAACATCCTTACTAGTGTTCTAAAATGGTGACGTCATTCATTCATTCATTCTCAGACGTGACCTTCTACTCCTTGTTGGCCGTGAGTATAGGACACATCATAATTACCTCTCATGTTCCACTCTCTGGTATGATAGACTCTTATCCTAGTCAGACTTTTAGTGCAAATTCCGAGAAGCTTGATAAATATGGGCCCTGGCCTCTGACTCGGACACCCCAGGACATTAACATTGTTGTTTGTAAGCCATTCTTTTGTAGCATTAGCTTCATGCTTGGCTTCCGTGTCTTGCTTGGACGACAAATCTTCTCCCAAGCTATAGAGTTCTGCCTATCCATGTCCATTATTTAGAGTTTGTTTTTACACATAACACCTTTCCTATAACCACTGCCATAATGCTCTGAACCCTTTAGAATTTGATGTTATGTTCAGGAGTAGTGGCCCTCGTATTTTCAACTGTACTCCATCATCAGGATTGGCTCACCTGATCATGCATTTCCCTTTTTGTTTTAGATACTCGCCTGGTTTGAAGAAGGAGAGGGGACCATCACAGCCTTTGTTGAGCCATTTGTCATCCTCCTTATCCTAATCGCCAATGCTATAGTTGGTGTCTGGCAGGTAAGGCAGAAGCTTCCATGGCTGTTTTTAGGGAATGTGGATGTTGTCTGAATGGGTCTACCGAGCAGATGGACTATTCTGTTTTGTTGCAGGAGCGCAATGCTGAAAATGCCATTGAAGCACTAAAGGAGTATGAACCGGAGATGGGAAAGGTGTACCGGCAGGACAAGAAGAGTGTCCAACGGGTGAAGGCCAGGGACATAGTACCTGGGGACATAGTCGAAGTAGCAGGTAATTTGACCTTTTGTATGAACTGCCAGAGAAAGATGGCTACTGCTGAAAGGTTTGGTTGGTTAATGAGTTTTGATATGGCTTCACATGGTTGTGAGAGGTCACCCCACATTTAAGAGGCACACCATTCATTTTTGCTTTTGTACCCTTTAATGCCAAAAGGGCCCATACATTTTACCTCTCTGGCATAAAGTAGAAGATGAATGTATTTCGTAACATTCAGGTGCATTGTAGGCTTAGTTGACCAATTTGTTGTCTATTCGAATCCACCTAAAAATGCATGAATGGCAGGTACTCCAAGCAATTCAGCTATGTTATGCCAGCAGGCACCAGATTTAAGAAAGCGATTAGAAGAAACAAACAAACTGAGGGTCAGAACCAGGAGAACAACTATCGGTAACCAAGTTCACAAAATCGAAGTTGGAAGGATTGCAGAAAGATCACAAACCAGAAAAACAGAACAAAGATAATGTTCAAAATAGTTTGAAGGTTTTAAGAATCTGTGTAGTCAGATGGGGAAGCAAATTCCTAGATGACCTTTTATCCTGTTGCATCATAATTGACAGGTCAGGTCCTCTAAGGACCCGCCCACTCTGGGACGGTCCCAGCAATAGGAATCAACAATAGCACTGTCCAAATGGCAGCGATATAATAGGCTAAATCACAAATTAAATTTATACTGAAACTATACTTCAAAAATAAATGAACCCAATGAATACCTTAGGGTATAAAACCCTCCTATTCAGAATAGGAGTCCCTGACATGCTATATTTTTCAACAAAACCCCATTACTTTCCAAAAGTTATTATTGCCATCCACACATTGGGTGCAATTTACAGTCAGTTTTTTAGAGCTGTAATGTCAGGAATAGGTTTTTAGTGGTCCTGTTCTGTTTTGTTGATTTACCACTCATTTTGGAGGATTGCCTTGCCCTACAATTCAAATCGGTTGTAAACTTTGACTCTGACCATACTTTTGATTTTTTTGTTATTGCATGCAACCTTTAGGCCACCGTCATTGTGTCGCCATCATTAGGATAGCATCCGTGTGTCTATAGATGCATCCTTGAAGGTTGTGACTGTTTGGTAATGATACGACGGAATAAAACTTCATCTTAAGTTCACTTTCTCATCCGAGTTTACGGATATCGAAACCCTTTTTCCCTCGCAGACTTTTTCTAAACCAAAATCTTGCCTGTGATCTTTCTGGTACTGACCTCTGCCTGTGTTTTTTTTACTTTGATTTTTTTGCTCCATAACCTCTCATCTATGAGATCTATCATCAAAATGTTCGATCTCAGGTTTTCAATGGATGTCGACGTTTTAGGGTACCCTGATATTGAAAATATCAATATCTCTATGATCGGTGTGTGTGTGTCTCTCTCTCTGTATGTCAGTTTCTTTAGGATGGTCTAGAGCTAAAGTGGATGGATGGAAAAATACCAAACTCAAAACTTAGGCCTGTTATGAGATGACGATGTGCTGATTAGTTTTGAGCCAAATTGTGCAAGAGAAAGAGGCCCTCTAGAGGAACCCTCAAATACTGTAATTCTGCAATTAATTATGAATTCTTCTCCTCAATTGCTATCGTAATGACCTATTTTATGATCAGAAAAATCCATGTCATAGCAGTAAATACAGAGTGAGCCAAAATGAAGTGCCACAGTTTTCAGTTGGCAACATGCCTTGGTCTGGTGCATACCGTGCTCTTGCTGTTGAAGTGTTCAACAACGAATCCATCATCACTACGCAACACGCCTTACGAACGCACTTCAGCATTCCTCCTAATGGCGATGTCGCAAATCAGGAAACAGTTCTTCAAGTCTCAAAACCTTGAAGCCCTCAAGGACGCTATTCACCATGAAATTGCCACTATTCGCCACGTAATCATCGCTATTCCCCTTGAAATGGCCGAACGAGTCATGCGAGCGTTCAGAAATCGTCTCGAAGAGTGTATCGCTAATGATGGCCACCACCTTGAAGACATCATTTTTAAAACACAAGTGAAAAGAATCTATTTTGTATACCCTTTCTTGTGTTGGAATGAAATTTATTTTATTTTGTAGCGTTTTTGTAGAATAAACGTTTGAAATGTGGTACTTCTTTTTGGCTCAGCCTGTAATTACTGAAAGGCTATAGAATAGTTTGGGTAACTTGGTTCCGACAGCTCAAGGCCTACTGATGCTCACGTACAAATTTTTTGCTCTCTCATTTCAGTATTGATGTTAGTACAGCTTGATCCCCTGGTTTTGGAATATGAGTACGCTTTTTCTCTTGGTCACATTCTCTTTATTTGATAACTCAAGTAGCACCACAACTAAGGACGTTGTAGCCTGTACTGTTTAAGAAACTTTCTTGCCACCTTAACATCCACTTTCAAAATGGCTTTCCTTACAGTTGGTGACAAGGTTCCAGCTGACATTCGCATCACCTCCATTCGATCAACTACTCTGAGGGTGGATCAGTCCATCCTTACTGGAGAATCGGTGTCGGTCATCAAGCACACAGACCCGGTGCCAGACCCAAGAGCTGTAAACCAGGATAAGAAGAACATGCTATTCTCTGTAAGTAATTTGTGACTTGTCACTTGAAATGCTGCTCTCTTTGTCTTCCCAATCCTGCTCAATGTTTTCTGTCATTTCTGGGCACAGGGTACCAACATCTCTGCAGGGAAAGCAATTGGGGTGGCGATAGCTACTGGCGTACAGACAGAAATTGGGAAGATTCGTGATGAGATGGTGGCAACTGAACCAGAACGCACACCGTTGCAGCAGAAGCTCGATGAATTTGGGGAACAGCTGTCCAAGGTGAGGTTTATGCTTTTTCTTTTGGTCACATTCTCATTATTTGATAGCTCAACTAGCAGCACAACTAAGGACTTTGTAGCCTGGACAATTTAAGAAACTTTTTCTGGCCATCACATCTTTATATATAATCTTCATTTGGATCTTGATCTTTGTTTGTCCGCGAATTCACTGCCGTGTGTGGTGTTCCTGCTGTGTTCAGTAAAGGGCAGTAGTGATGGGGGAGGATCGTTGGATGAGGTTGGAGTGTGGTGATTAAAGAGGATTGAACTAAAGGAGACTACGTGCTGTTTGTACTGGCTGAATACACAACACCTTGGTTGTTACTTTTGTTTACAAACACTGTCGATAGCACTTTTTGTGTTTAGATCTGGCGTCGACACCTGCTTCGTTGTCGAGACTGTGGTTTTTTGTGTTTCTATCGACCGTCATTGGCAGCACTTTGTCCAAATCGAATGTTCACCCACTTCTTGGAGTCGGCAGTCAGAGTATATAAGTCGGGCACACTTCTGTGATTTTCCATCAGTCGTCGTTTGGAGTTCAAGAAAGAAGCATTGGTTCTTCCTTACTCTTTGGATTGCCACAAATCAACCTGCGAGATTGGAGAAAGGTTGAGAAGAGATCGTGAGAGGGAACGACAGCGTCATGAAAACGAGACGAACTGTGAACGGAGAGAAGCAGAAATGCTCCTCCACCACCACCACATCATTACTATTCGGACAGTGATTCCGAGTAGTCCGTTCCTATCGAATCAATGTCCAAGGGTTTTGTTTTGTAATTTTGTTTCCCTTATAAAAAATCATAATGCTGTGCGATGAAGGGCCCAGTTCACGACTGGCAGCTGCGTTTAAACAGGGAGCCCTTCACAGACAACTTTAATACGCGCAACGTAGTTGGGCGCACATGGCTAGTACTATCATAAAAGCTAAAAGGTGGCCCGAGGTTAAGCCAGGCTAGTCATTCTGAATTACTGAACTGGACTGAATGTCCAATAAATTGAATGACAGTTGTCAGAAACTCCACACAGAGCCATAGCAAGGTTTGGGGCAGCCACCCATATAATTGGTATCCTGGCTGCTTAATCGTGAATGTATTACTGATGTGCACAAAATCAAGTCCAAAACAGAACTGAGGGAATAAGGAAAAGGAGGAGGCTTTTAAAGGGGAAGACAGGAAGTGAAGTCAGAGGGACCGGGCTCATAAGGGTCTTCAGCCAAAGGCTCGAGGCTGAACGTGACATCAAAGGGGCCGGAGCCGACAAGGTCTTCCTCCATAGGCTCGGACCCGGAAGTGACATCAACAGGGCCAGGTGGAATCTCCCGTGGATGGTCTGCAGGAAAGCGAGAAAAAGAATCCATGCACTCTGCCGCATCCCGGTCCGACTCGGAATTGCCCTCACTCAAGTCCTTTAGCTGCCTCCCATGCGCACGTGTGTGACACAGTGTTTCTTGGAGTAGTTGTTGAGTGTGGAATTCCTTGGTATAGTCGGGCGTGGCGGGTGATGGGGGATCCAAAGTCTTGTCGCTATTTTTGACACATGGATTCCACATAGCAGAGGTTAGAGCTGTTGTTTCACTAATCTGAGTTCAAAAACGGGCCTGGTCATTCTCTTTGTGGAGTTTGCATAACTTTCCCTTGTTTTAGAGACATTTTTCTCCACGTACTTGGGTTTTCCCCCCCACATCCTTAAGATAATTATGATTGTAAACTGGCCTGATAAAATTTAAAAGTGGGCATGTGTGTGAAATTGTCCAGTGCCCTTGATAAACTGTGAATTTTTAACACCCTGAATTGAGTAAGTGAATTTCCCCTTGGGATTAATAAAGTATCCTTCCTATCTATCTATCTATCTATCTATCTATCTATCTATCTATCTATCTATCTATCTATCTATCTATCTGTCTGTCTGTCTGTCTGTCTGTCTGTCTGTCTGTCTGTCTGTCTGTCTGTCTGTCTGTCTGTCTGTCTGTCTGTCTGTCTGTCTGTCTGTCTGTCTGTCTGTCTGTCTGTGTTGTAATAACCCCGGACCTCTCGTCACCAGACACGGTCACCCAGATGCCTTTTCCCCCCCGTCGGCTGGCAGGGAGAAAACCCGGGCACCTACCTGTCTGCTTCGGCGACGTGGTTGTCATTTTCATATCTACTGTTGAAATTTTATTAATTTGTATTTTTTCTCTCAAAATATTCAATCAACTTTTCTTAACATTATCGATAGGTCTGCCATTCTTTCCATCATTGGCAGAACAGATAGCATAAGCCTACTGTCTTACTGTCCTTTCATACTTACAGGAGTTTGAATCAATCCTCTGTAATTTATTTGCACTTTTCCTTTTTTCAAAGTGACCAGTGCTAAAAAAATCAATTTGATTCTCTGTACCATTAACAATGAATCAAAAGTCAACAATGCGTTTGGTATGTCAAAACATAAAAAAATACATTCTATCTTAAATCTCAGTTTTCGAGTTGACCTACAATAAAATTACATTGTCATTGACTTACTTTTCAGCGTACTGTTAACAGAATGTTAACATTACATTTTCCATGTCAAAGATTTAAAAGAACAAAATAATTTTCAGTCAGGGTAAGGCTACCATACATCTTCTTTGGCAGTTTCCTCAGACTCATAGCAGGCAAAATAAAGCAACGTCGTTTATTCAGATTTTTCTTCCTGACAGAGCTTGGGCATTTTTGTAAAGAGAAATGGATTTAAAAAAAAATAGCTTTGTGTGCAGATTCATGGCTGTCAAAGTTGTCAAAATATACTATATACTGACCTGACGGCAATAAATATTTCTATAATCAACTATTTTGTATTTTATATTTGTAATTAATTTAGATTACCTGGTAGAGATCTGTATTCATGCTGATATTATAAAGCGTGTTTTTCTGTTTACAGGTGTGCAAAAAAGCGCAAATTACATCCACTGTGATTCAATGTTGTAGAACAATAAAACAAAAAACATCCAAGAAGGTGCAGACTTTTTATAGACCTTGTAGATTAATGGTCATGAGGTCACTGGAAACGGGTGTGTGGCGCTCCCGATATCTTTGCAAAAGGACGAAGGTCCAAGTGTTTAGAGTCCTGGTGCTTCCTGTCTTGTTGTATGGCTGTGAGACATGGACGCTATCCAGTGACCTGAGACGAAGACTGAACTCCTTCGGTACTGTGTCTCTTCGGAAAATTTTTGGGTACCACTGGTTTGACTTTGTGTTGTTCACAAAGTCCTGATTGAGGCACATTACCTGCATTGTGAGGGAGCGTCAGTTACAGCACTACAGCTATGTGGCACAATACCCAGAGGGTGGTCCAGTTTGCAGGATCCTCATTGCTAAGGGCCCAAGTGGTTGGACCAGGCCAAAGGGTTGCCCACATAACACCTGGCTGTGGCAGAGAGAAGGTCATTTCGGGAGGGTGGGACTGGGCCACGTGTCCTGGGATCCCAAGCTGTTTCATCATGTGGTGGGGTGTGGCAACGCGCTGTACCAGTGCATGCCCCCTGACTTGACTTGTAGATTAATATTAAAACTCTTTGGATGAACTCAAATTGAAAATATGTGTGTGTGTGCCTTGCAAAAGTATTCATCCCCCTCGGTGTTTGTCCTGTTCTGTCACATTACTACCTGGAATTCAAATGGATATTGCTGGGGTTGGCACCATTTGATTTACACAACATGCCTTCCACTTTTGAAGGGTTCAAAATATTTTTTATTGTGACACAAACAATAATTAAGACAAAAAAAAAAACGAAATTCTGAGTGTGCACAGGTGTTCACCCCCCAAACGCAGTACTTTGTAGAGCCCCCCCTTTTGCTACAATTCCAGCTGCAAGTCTCTTGTTGAATGTTTCGATTAGCTTAGCACACCTCGCCACTGGGATTTTTCACCCATTCCTCTGGGCCAAACTGCTCCGACTCCTTTGTGTCTGGTGGGCAGCGTTGGTGCACAGCCATCTTCAAGTCATGCAACGAATTCCCGATTGGATTGAGGTCTGGGCTTTGATGTGGCCGTTCTAAGACATTGCAGTGTTTCCCTTTAAACCTCTCCAGTGTAGCTTTAGCAGTACGTTAAGGGTCATTGTCCAGCCTGATAGTGAACTTTTGTCCAAGTCTCAAATTTCTGGCAGACTCAAAACAGGTTTTCCTAATGAATTGCCCTGTTTTTAGTGCCATCCAACTTTCCTTCAATCCTGGCCAGAATGAAAAACCTCCCCACAGTATGATGTTGCCACCACCATGCTCTACTGTGGGAATGGTGTTCTCGGGGTGATGGGAAGTGTTTAGTTTGCACCACACATGGCATTTACCATGAAAGCTAAAACATTTGACTTTAGTCCCATCTGACCAGAGAATCTTCTTCCATGTGTTTGGAGAGTGCTGTTGGGCAAACTCCATACATGTATTCTTATTTTTTATTTAAGCAATGATGTTTTTCTGGCCACTCATCAAAAAAGCTCTCCTCCATGGAGTGTCTGGCTTAAAGTGGTCCTTTGGACCGATACTCCCATCTTCGCTGTGGATCTTTGCTCAGTGTTATCCTTGGTGTTGGTGTGGCATCTCTGATGAATGCTCTCCTGGTCCGACCTGTGAGTTTTTGGTGGGCAGCCTTCTCTTGTCAGGTTTGCAGTGGTGCCATATTCTTTTCATTTTCTTATAATGGATTCAATGTTGCTCCATGGGATATTCAAAGTTTGGGATTGTGAAAGAAACAACAAGACAAGGTTAGAGTTTTGGGGAACCTTGCAGCCAACCCCATATAATTCACCAATAAATTGAAAGAAAACGTGTGTTATAACGGAAAAAGTGAGTCGTCTCAACATTCGTCATAGGTAGACTGACTAAGATGGCATCTTCTCCGAATTTAAGGCATTCTGGGACAAAGTGGCAGGTCCGGGTGGGCGACCTCCGTAAGTGACGTCAGATGGAACAGTGCCGATCATCCTTTCTGTGGAAGGGGGAAGAAGCAGGGTCGTTAGTACACAGTGCCACCTCCTGTCTCCGTCACCCAGGCCTTCAAGCTGTTTTCCATGCATAACCATATATAACCCAACCCCGATCTCTACTTCTCCACAGCTTTGTCACTGGCCTGTTTTTGGAGTTCTCCTTGGTTCTTCATGTTGCTTGCTTAGTGGTGTTGCAGAGTCAGGGGGCCTAATGGAACAGACATCATGTGACAGATCATGTGACACTTTCAACTAATTATGTCACTTCTGAAGTCAATTGATCTTATTTAGGAGTTTCCTGGAGAAGGAAATGAATACATATGCCCTCACAACATTTCCGTTTTTGTTTTTTTTGTATACACAAGGTGTTTTGTTGTGATTCCACTTCAACGATTTGGACCATATCAGTAAGTCCACTACGTAAAATCCAAATGAAAATCCATTTTAATTCCAGATTGTAATCCGTCAAAACAGGACAAATGGCACGGGGGGGTTTATGGTGAATACTTTCGCAAGGCTCTGTACCTGTCCTGTGACCCAACTGCTATGAATGTTAGCAGTTGTCCCGTGGCGGCGCACTTGGAAGGTGCCTTGGGAGGGTGTTCTCTGTGCAGAGCACTATCAAAAATCCCAGGGGTGCCAGTTCAGTCCCCACCTCAACCTCACAGTGCACTCAGCTAGTTACTTAAGCTGCCAGTGCTGCAGCGGTAAAAAAAAAAAAAAAGAATGGATTAGATGGTAGCTATGCGTAAAGTGGCTTGGGATGGCTTTTACTATAAAAAGGCAGAGTTTAAAATAAAGCACCTCGGGATCGTGTAGAATGACACAGTATAAATACAAATTCTGTTGCCTTTTGCATTCTTTTTCCTTCAGATTGTTTCTCCTTAATTTATAACTCATTTTCGATTGTTCTTTTTCTTCTTTAAACTGCTCACATTTAGGGTTCATCACGGCGGATCATCCGTCTCCATCTATCCCTGTCTTTGACATCACTTTCTACCACACAGACTGCCTTCATGCCCTCCCTCACCACATCCGTAAACTTCCTCTTTGGCCTCACTGTTTTCCTCTTGCCTGGCAGTTCCATCCTCAACATTCTTTTCCCGATGTACCCAAGGCCAGCGTCGCCATTAAGGCAAATTAGGCATTCGCCTAGAGCGCAGTTCGTAAGTGGGGAGATGGGACCCACCTGACGGGTTAGCTACCAAACGGTCTGTTGGCGCACTAATAAGCTTGGCCTAGGGCACATAATAACTAAGCACCGCCACTGAGTGTACCCCTCGCCCAAACCATCTCAGTTCAGCGCCTCTCACTTTATTTTGCCTTCAGTTGATGGTTTGTTTGGAAGTTATAAAGATACGGTAATTGTAACATGAAGTGTGATTGGATGTTGAGTTGTACCAGATAAGAAAATATTTTTTATTTGTATTCCTCTGTAACATACTGTTTTTTCAAGATCTTCACCAGGTGAAGTAAAAGTGCTCACCTGAGTCGCTGCCACAGGCCATCCAGTAAACCTCAGATCAAAATCCTCTTACCCTTCTGCATTATCTCAGCCCTTAGAAGTTCTCTTTTCCGTACCTCCATCTTGTTCCAGGTCATTTCCATAATCTGTGTGGCTGTCTGGGCCATTAACATTGGGCACTTCAGCGACCCAGTTCATGGCGGTTCTTGGCTACGTGGTGCGGTCTACTACTTCAAGATTGCAGTGGCTCTTGCTGTGGCTGCCATTCCAGAAGGTATTGTTCAATAACTTACATCTTGGTTGGTCATTTACCATATCATACCACAGATGATCTCACTTTTCCACCCTTTTATTTTGTAGGCCTTCCTGCTGTGATCACCACTTGCCTTGCGCTGGGAACTCGGCGGATGGCTCGTAAAAATGCCATTGTGCGTAGCCTGCCGTCAGTAGAAACCCTGGGCTGCACCTCTGTGATCTGCTCTGACAAAACGGGCACGTTAACCACAAACCAAATGTCTGTCTGTCGGGTAAGTAGGGCACATTCCTCTCTGGGCTGATATCATGAAACTAGAGAACTTGTCAATGTCCTGACCCTCTCCCAATAACTCTTCAAGTTGTCAAGCTTGGATCACAAAGTTGCACAGGAGAGTACAGCAGGCTTTCCAAGGAGTAGAAACTTTATTGCTGTTCTGGCAGATACAAACACAAGTCTCTTTCAGAGGGGATCTGGCCTCACAAGGAACAGCTGTCAAACTTGACGCATCGGCCCGACTCTTGTTCCAAAGAACACAAAGTCCTCTTCATCACGGGGGTACAGCGGCTCAGTATTAGCGGCCGGAGCAGAGGGAGTCTGGGGAAAGAGAAACGGGAGAGTCAGACCTCAAGATGGCCGCGGCTCGTTTTTTTAAATGTTCGAAGCCCGTGCAGCAAGCCGGTCGCTAATCCCACAAAGAGAAGCTGTAAGACCGTTTGCTTCCCATTGAAAAACTGTTTAAGAGGGGGTTTCTGAAGGGGCTGCCGCTTCCCCCTGCAGCAGCGGTCACTAAGTGTAAGATCTAGGTGTTGCATGTTTTTAATGTCCAACTCTACGTGCCTCTGACCCTGTTTTCTATTTCTGCTTACAGATGTTTGTAGTGGAAAATGTCGTGGGAGATTTCTGTGCTCTGAGTGAGTTCACTGTGACTGGATCGACTTACTCTCCAGAAGGTGAAGTGTAAGTATCCACTTGATTTCACATGCGTCACAACCGACAAGTCAGGTGTATGGTGGCTTCAGAAAGTAATCCGCCCCCTTCACTTTCTGCATACAATATTATTATTTCAGTTTTAAGGGACAAATTTGCCATTTTTTACCCATCAGGCTGCACTCAATAACTTGCGATGGTAAATGTGCTTTCCAACAGTTTGCAAATTTATTAAAAATCAAAAAAACTGAAATCTCTGCTTGCTTTAGTTCACCTTGAGATGTGTCTAGAACTTGAATGGACATGGACCTTTATACTAAAAAGGAACTAAAAATTCACACTGCAGGTCAGGAGTCAAAAATAAGCCATGAAGTCCAAGGAACTTTCTGTAGATCTCCACAATCAAACTGTGCTGAGGCATAGATCACGGCAAGGGGATCAAACCATTTCTAAAGCTTTGAATGTTCCCAGGAGCACAGTGGCCTCAAGAATTATGAAATAGAAGAAGTTTGGAAGCACTCTTCATAGAGTTCATCATCTGGCCAAATTGAGTCCCCAGAGAAGAAAGGCCTTGGTGAGAGGTGACCAAGAACCCAATGGTTAATTTTAACAGAGCTTCAGAGGTCCTCTACTCAGATGGGAGAACCTGTCAAAAGGGCAACCATCTCAGCATCACTCCATTTATCAGGTGTTTATGGAACAGTGAGTAGACGGAAAGCATTCTTCAGTAAAAACTGAGCATGAGGGGAAAGATTCTATGGTCTGATGTAACCAAAATTAAACTCTTCTGGCTGAAGTCCAAGCACTATGTATGGCAAACACTAGGCAGTGGTCATCACTGTATTATCATGATATTCCACTCTACTTACCCTTTACCTATTTTCTTCAGGGATAAGTGTACTCACTGGGTTTGTTACTGGATTGGTCTACTGTTGTTCCTTACGATTAACACGCACATACATAGATATACACATACACTCCGACCCCTACTGAATGACCTATGTACAGCCAGTTATTCGTTAGCACTTTAACCCACACGAGTGCTGCATGATTAACACATTCACAGTCTATTTTTCTCCAGTACTTCAACGTCTTAGATATATCTCGGACCTAAATATTACTTTTGGTCTGCAAGAATATACTCAAACATAGAAAGCCTCAACATCCTTGGTTAAAGGCCATTTATCAACCAATGAATGTCTTACTTAAACGCACTGTTCATTATTGGACAGAGCATTAAACCCTGTAGGTCAGATCATATGGCACTTCCTTACTACTCCAGGTGCTCTAAAATTTTACCTTATTACTTCAGTCACTCTACATAAGAAGACAAAGTATAGAAGTTAAAAGCAACATGGTATTTATTAAAGAACAATAATACTAGTAGAAAAAATCCTAAAATGTGGATAGATTTATTTATTTAATTATTTATTATAGCCATATACAGTAAATGTAATGAATTATTATTATAATTATTATTATTATTTAGAATATATATATATATATATATGTGTATATATATATATATATATGTGTATATATATATAATGTATACATATATAGTAACAGATAGACTGGCCACAGACAGACACAACATCAAATGTCCACAACACACGTGTTTATTTACAAAGTGTAGAAAACTGGTTCCACCAACATATACACGACTACTCAGTCCAGTTCCTCTCTTTGGCCGCCTCCACTCCTTTCTCGCACGCTCCGTCATCCTCCTCCCAACTCCGGCTCCTTGAATGGAGTGAGGCGGCCCCTTTTATAACGCCCCGGACGTGCTCCAGGTGCTCTGAGATGGTCTTCCGGCAGCACTTCCTGGTGTGGCGGAAGTGCTGTCCTCCAGGGCTCGGGAACCATCCAGCCACCCCCTGGGGTTGGCCACGGACCCCCATAGGGTTGAGCTTCCCAGCTCCATATCCGTGGTCCTTGATGGAATTCAGGGGGGCTGCCCTCTTGTGCCCAGGGGAGATATTGCCCCTCTCCCGGTCCTGCCCTGCACCAGGCGTCCCGGTGGGGCAAGGTCCCTCGTCATGTGCCCCACCCCCAGCTGAAGCCCTTAGGGCAAAGCAGCCTGTCCCACGAGGGCTGGTTTCTGTCTTGTGAGGGGGTTGGTACATTGGAGTCCACGGGTTTCTCCTGCAAAAGAACAGAAAGGTCCAGAGACAGTGTGTGTGTGTGTGAGTGTGTATATATATATATATATATATATATATACTGTATATATATATAGTCTTTACAAAAAGCTTATGAAAATTTTAAAGATGTCGCAGTGTGGTATTGATTTAGCAATCGATATTCATGAAATGCTTTAGCTGACAATCAGATGAAAATGATTGCACGTCTCTCGTCCTCTTCTGACATCACTCTGTCTTCGCTGTTTCTTGTTCTTCTTCTTCATAATATTCTTCTTCTGACGATGCCTTTCAGATGAGGCATATCTTATACAGTATATAAACGTCTACATGTGGAAGTGTGTGTGTCTGTCTGTCCGGCCCAGATGTGCGAGGCTACAGCATGAAACTCAAAGAAAACAACTCTGTCGCCAAAGTGAAACCGCTGTGAAAAGAGGGAAACTCGCTTAGCCACTAATACACAAGCGAGACGAGCACATCGACAAAACAAAACCTCAGAGAAGAGAGAAGCTCACTTAGCCATTGATAGACAACGGAGGCGAGCATGTCGGCAAAACGAAACCGCCAAGGAAAGAGAACCTCGCTTAGCCACTAATACACAACCAATGTATCAGAATCCATGGTTTCTAGGAGCCTGGGCTTTTTGCAGCACAGGCTTACACAGCTAGTTTATCATAAGATTCCACGTGGCATGTCTTCCTTTCCCAGGCTATAAACCAATTTAGTCCTAGGTGGCCATCTCTTCAAGGGTCATGAAATAATCAATACAGCTTGAGGAATCTCCTGAATTTTCTGCTCCCGTTGAAACAGATGTTACTGTTACTAATACTGGTACAATTCAGGAAAGAAGGCAGAACATCAAAGCATCCTGCTTAAGTGTTACATATACCCTGCCCATTTCAGCAAAATATTTCTATTTAAAGTGATATAATTTGTTAACTGTCCTTGTAAGATTAAGTTCATTTTTGTTTGTATGAGCAAAAAATAAAATATAACTTTTAAAATCCACAACACTACAATCACCTGACTAATACCATCCCTACAGTGAAGTATGGTGGTGGCAGCATCATGCTTTGGAGATGCTTCTTTGCAGCAGGGACAGGGAGAATGGTCAGAATTGAGGAAAGGGTGACTAGAGACAAATACCGAGATATTCTTAAAGAAAACCTGCTCTAGATTGCTCACAAACCTCAGACTGGGGTGACAATTCACCGTTCAGCACAACAATGAGCCGAAGCATTCAGCCAGGTAGATAGATAGATAGATAGATAGATAGATAGATAGATAGATAGATAGATAGATAGATACTTTATTAATCCCAATGGTATTCAGCCACACTGTCCCTGAGTGGCCCTGCCAAAACACCATCCAATCTAATGGAGCCTAATATCATCTGCCATAAAGAATAGGGCAAATTGCCGATATCCAGTTGTGCAAAGTTTTGTGGAGACTTTACCCAGAAGACTCAATGATGGAATGGCTGCCAAACTGGGTTTTTCTACAAAGTACTGAATCAATAAAGGAAACATTTCAGTTTTTGATTTTTAATATCTTTCTGCAAACATCTTTTCAGTTTGCCCTTATGGGGTACTGAGTGAAGGGCAGAACGGTAAATGTAGAAATCTGGATTCACTATGCCATCGAATTTCAAGGGAAGCTCATGGTGCTCACGGACATCCATTCAGATTGTTATCCCAGTGTGTGTTGTGGTTTCTGGACTTTAGAGGCTTTCTGAAGCCTAAGGAGGTACAACAAGCTGTGTGATTTATGGGGGCTAAGAAGAAAATGTAAAGAGGACAGCTTATTTTTAAATGGCCAATTTAGGCCACGAGATCCGTAGGGGTTTTTTTGAAATAATTGCTCTATCCCCAGGACGCCTCCTGACATTCATGTTGAAACTATGAGGTCAATCTGAGTTTTTTGCAATTTATACCATACTGTGCATAAGGTCCATTCATCCTACTTCTTTACTTTTCAGGCAAATGAGGAGCTGAAGTTTAGTGCACTTAAAGGACAAGTTTGGTACCTTTTGAAGTCAAACGTATTTCTTCACAGACGTGGTATAAATGCATTTGTCGCGCAAAACTGTGTTCTAATGTTAAGCGTTTTCTATAAATTAAAAATATATCTTTTCTTCACTGGCGCTTTATGAACACTTAGCATTGCACACCACAGGTCTTAAAGTGGAAACAAATAAATGGCAGTGCTGTCTGTTTTAGTCTGCCTGTCAGTCATCATCCTGATGCCGTCCAAATTTATTCTTAATGAAGCTTTCGCAGTGGCAGCTTTGACCACACTATTATACGTATATTACAAGGGCAATGGAGGGCTGCCCCTTGGAGTTTTGCAAATATATTCTAAATATATTGTGAGGATGCTGGTCTTGGCACATCCATGTTTTATTAGATGGGCAACCTGTTAACACTTGGAGATTTTGATATTCTTCAGTTATCCCCTTGCCCTGATCTTTGCCTCACCACAACCTGAAATCATAACCTGGTAACTTATAGTGTCAGTGATATGGTGAATTGTTATAATCTACAGATAATGGAGCTGTGTGGTTAGTTCATTCTTTCATTCATTCATTTTTTACCGATTATTAGAAACCGAGTCACATGAGCAACAGTCTTAGCAGTTGTCCCATATATCCTTTTTTCCAGCCATACATTTTTTTCCCCAACTCATACGGTGGAATCTCAAAGCGTTCCCAGGCCATGTAGGTGATATAATCTTAGCAGTGACCCCTGAGTCTTTCCCGGGGTCTCTTCCCAGCTGGTCATGCCCGTAAAAAAACCCCACAGGGAGGCGTCCAGGAGGCATCCATATCCGATCACCGAACCACGTCAATGGACTCCTCTTGATGCAGAGGGTTAGCAGCTGAACTCTGAGCCTCTCCCGGATGTCTACGCTTTTCACTCTGTCCTAAGGGAGAGCCCAGCCACCCTGCGGAGAAAACTCACTTTGGCCGCTTGTACCTGCGATCTCATTCTTTCGGTCATACCTAAAGCTCATGACTATAGGTGAGGGTAGAGACATACATCGATTGGTAAATCGAGAGCTTTGCCTAGTGACTTGGCACCTTTTCGCGACTATGGATCAATATAGCGGCCGCATAACTGCGCTTGTATCCTTCTGTCGATTTCACCATCCTTTTGCCCTGCATTCATGGTTGGTTTAGTGTATGGTAGATCTTAAGTAAATGTTTATTTATTCTGTGCACAACACCTTGCAACATCACAGGGTACTTCATTCATATTAAGAAAAGCTTTTTTTTTTTTTTTTTTTTATACTTTTACTGTTAACAAGATCATTTAACTTACCTGTTACAACTTAAACCATATGGGGGAGTCCTGTGCTGCTGCACTCCAGCCGTTAGTAAGACATCATGAAGTAGGAACAACTTGCTGATGCAGAGGTTTCCGTGGAAAAAGCCAGTGACCGCGACTTCCTACCCACGCATTCATCTGCTGGTGTTTCAATAACTTGTATTGGGGATCTGTTTGCTGTCAGTAGTGGCAATCAGAGGAGAAAAAGAGGAAAGTATACAGAATGTACTGGTTGGTGTAACCGATGCCAAGGTAAAATTGAAACTGTAAACTTTTTGTAGTTGAAGTGACAAGGAATGTTTTTCTGTTTTAAGATTGACAAGCTTGCAAATTTGCCAGTGTTTTTTAATGAGAGAGTTTCGAATTTCAAACTGTGAACAGGGAGATAGACACGTTAGTTCAATTTTTGTAGAAATATTTCTGTCTCGAGAAATTTCCTTGAATAAGTGTGCCTCATTTCAACAAAATCGGTCCCCTGGGGATTAAGTTTTTTCATGCGGACAGACAGGGGCTATCACAAAAAGCGCTTCACACATTATATGCGAAATCACCTAAAAATGGGTTTTGCCTAACACCTCTTTTCCTTATTCCTCATAGCTGCATTATAAGCATTGTTGTCAGCACTCACATACATGCAAGGGTGAGTTTCAGACTTTTGGCTGTGGACATCATATTACACAACTCAGTGTCGTGGGAGCAAACTACAACCACTCCTGACTTGCTAAGACTATGTGAATAAAGTCTGCAGTTGAAATTTGGTGGGGAAATTGTAAAATGTTACATGGCTTTATATAAAAGCAGGAGGTAGGTGTCCACCTGTCCATATTCAGATCCCAATTATCTGAATTCATTGTCATGGATGACCACAGTCTATTCCAGCAGCTTTGGACACAAGACCATACCTAGCTTTGGTTGGGATGCTTGTCCATTACTCAAAGTGCTTTACAACATGAAAAAAGAAAAAAAGAAAAGTAAGATTAGGCAATACTAAGTACCAGAGAATAAAGTATTGTCCGATGGCCAGGAGGACAGAAAAATAAATCTGCAGGGGTTCTGAGGCCACGAGACCACCCAGCCACCTTAACATCAATGAACTCAAGCAGTCCTCATGGTTTTCAGACTCACATGGAAGAATTAGATGATGACGGTCATGTAGACCTCTGGCTTTCATCCATCAATGTAAGGACTGCACAGTGCCCTGATCAGGTGGTGTTGGCGCAGTTTGCCACCACAGAAAACCAGAAAAAGAACAGCAGAGAAAGTAGGGGTTAGAACGGATTGTGGAGCCATGAAAAATATGATAATAAAATGCATATACAGAATATCAGAGTTACACTGAAATGAAGCTATGAGAAAGCCATGTTACAGTAATGGGTTTGTAGCAGTTTCTTAAAGTGCCCCACCATATTAGCCTGGCAAATTTCTATCAGTAAGCTATTCCAGATTTTAGGTGCATAACAGCAGAAGGCCACTCACCATTTCTTTTAAGTTTAGCTGTTGGAATTATAAGTAGACACTCGTTTGAAGATCTAAGGTTACAATTTGGAGTGTAATGTGAGAGGCATTTGGAGATACAGTGCATCCGGAAAGTATTCACAGCGCATCACTTTCTCCACATTTTGTTATGTTACAGCCTTATTCCAAAATGGATTAAATTCATTTTTTTTCCTCAGAATTCTACACACAACACCCCATAATGACATCGTGAAAAAAGTTTACTTGAGGTTTTTGCAGTGATGCGCTGTGAATACTTTCCAGATGCACTGTATACTGTAGGATGGAGCACATTATTTAAGGCTATTTAAACCATAAGCAGTAGTTCCATTAGCAGTATTTTAAAGTCAATTCTAAATAGCACAGGTAACCAGTGTAATGACATCAAAACAGGTGTGATGTGCTCGGATTTTCTTTTCCTAGTTAAGATTCTGGCAGCTTCATTCTGCACTCGTTGTAATCGATTGATGTCTTTTTCTGGGTGGTCCTGAGAGGAGTGCGTTACAGTAATCTAGTCGACTGAAAACAAAAGCGTGAACTAATTTTTCAGCATCTTGCAAAGTTATAAGGGATCTAATTTTTGCTATATTTCCTAAATGAAAAATACTGTCCTAGTGATCTGATTAATATGCGATTTAAAATTCAGGTTAGAGGAAGACTGAAGTACCTGAAGAAAATCCCACACAGACATGAGGAGAATGTGCAAACCCTACACCGAGAGGGTGGGATTTGAACCCACTCCCCAGAAGCTATAATGCAGTAGTGCCAACCAGATTACTGAAATCAAGCTAGAGATTTACTGTTGTTTTTGGTTACCCGTGGGGTATTAGGACCATTTTGATGAGGAGAAGCACATTAGTTCATAATGGAATAGCTCTCCAATGCTCACCCTGGTGTATTAGGCTGGTCAGTTTTGTTTCAGCAGTTCAGGCCCAGCTCTAACACTCTCCACCTGTTGAGTTTTCTCATCTTATAAGAACTGCTCATAGGTGTACGCTGTTCCCATGGTGCTAATCCCTGTTGCTCTTCCCTTCTGTACTACTTGACTCCATGTTTCTCCCTCGGGCCGTGTCTATCTGGTCTGTGTACATGTGATGTACCTCTCACACAGTTTACTCACATTGAAGTGTATGAGAATCCTGCTAGGAGGAAAGTACACTTGGGGTCAGGAGTGCAGTGGAGTTGGTGCTTTGTTCCACAGGGGAGAGCCTCACAGGCAACTCCATGGAGGATCAGCCGTGATGCAAGCATTCAGGTTCACTTGCTCATTTTGTACTATTGGGCAAAATCTAAAATGGACTATCAGTCCTCCCTAAAGTTGTTTCAAACCAGTGTGGCTCATGTGATGTTACTTACTTCCTGGCCTTTGTCTTTCTGTCTTTTACCAGCTTGAGAAATGGTGTGCCCATCAGCTGCTCCCACTATGAGGGCTTGGTTGAGCTGGCCACAATTTGTGCTCTATGTAATGACTCTTCTCTTGACTTCAATGAGGTATGATCGCTGCGGCACTCTTCTGTCTCTCTTGTCTCCTCTTAGCTGTCCTGTCACTCTTCTCATGTGTCCTGCTAGCTTGCCCAATTCTGGGCTGGTAGGCCTAATAGACTACATGATTGGATTGTCCTTTTTTTTTATTTTTTAATGGCCATTCATTCAGCTTTGTTGTCTCTCCTTCTCTACTTATCAGGCCAAGGGAACCTACGAGAAGGTGGGTGAAGCTACTGAGACTGCCCTCTGCTGTTTGGTGGAGAAAATGAATGTGTTTGACACCAACCTGCGTGTGATCAGTAAGGCCGAGAGAGCAACGGCTTGCAGCTCGGTAAGCTCAGCTTTGTCTCCAGAGGAGATACAAGTTAGGAACATCATGTCGGTGATGCTACTATTTTCATCAAAGGGTTAAATTTCACACATTTAACATCTGTTTAATCACAAATGGCCGCTTATATAGTAGTATTTTAGTTATCACTAACCTCACCTAAATATTTGCAAATCTAGTTAATCCAATTCAGGACCACAGGAGGTGCAAAGCCTGTCCTGGCAGCACTGGGCATAAGGCAGAAAGCAGAACTTGGCAGAGTGGTTATTTGGGAATATGAGAGGAAAATGACACAGACACAAGGAGGAGTTGTGAACTCTGAATTAATAAGGTCCGCACGTGAAATTCAAACGTGGACCATTGTCTCATTGGGGCATGAACGCTGCCATGCCACCCCTAGCTGTGTCCTTTAAAACAGTAACATTACATGATATACCAATTGGGATCTAGTCAAGCCAGAAGAAGCATAGCCATAGTTTCTTGTGTCTCAGTTCTGTCAACCATTTTAAACTCCGTATTTATTCAGATTTGCTGTTATTTTTATTCAGTGCGATTTGAAGAAGTGGGAAAGATACGTTTTTAGGATGAGACCAACAAATAGTCAGAAGTAGCCTAATTCAAATTATTTGTCAAAATACTAAAAAGAACACTGCAACCAGTAGGAGGAGCCACCGAGTCTCAAACACCACCTTCTAAAATAAAGCACAGTCCTTTACCATGCAAACAATGAAATTTTTTCCTGTCCCCCCACCACCATTTGAATTTCTCTCTCTGCCTCCCGACTCTTCGAGGCAAGTCAGTAGGTTCCCAGAATGGCTTTCGGTGACCCAGTATGACTTGAAGGGGGCACTTCCATGTTGTTTGGAAACCAGGGCACTCCTCCCCTGACAGCAGCACTGAGGGGTTGCACATCCAGACTCCACTTCCCACGAACCTTTGCGGGAGTCCAAGTTTGGACGTCTCCGGCGGACCACAGCCACCTAATGTATAGAGGATGGAAGTACTCCTGCCCTCCAGCTTCTGCTTGTCTATTACCTGCCAAGTTCCAGCTTCGCTGGAAGTCATACTGTTTACCAGCCAGGGTACCCATCTGTCCTCCATAGCACTTACAGCACGTTAATCCAAATTCAGAAACAAGACCAAAGCTACATTCAAAACCTAAAAACATTTTTTCTAAGAATTAATTTGTCTGATTCTTCTTATACTTTGTGATTTTTTTTATTTTTTGTGTGATTTGTTTCACCTTTTTGTGAGGTTTTGAACTCACTTTGTAATAAAGTGATATTAATAGCAAATCCAAACACTCGTTAAACATAATACTGTTATTTGTAAAATTACCTGTACATGGTGATCAAAGTTCTAGAACTGATTTTGCTGGAACTATTATGCCATTATGTTGGAAAGTGTTTTGGAACTATAATTGAATAGTTTTTGTCTTTCACAGGTGATCAAGCAACTCATGAGAAAGGAACTGACCTTGGAGTTCTCTCGCGATCGCAAGTCCATGTCCGTTTTATGTTCTCCCAACAAACCAACAAGGTCTACCTCCGGCAGTAAAATGTTTGTTAAGGTAAGTAAAACAAACCAGAGCCAATCTACAAAATATTCATTGGACCAGCTTCCCAAACCCTCCAATTGCTTGTAGATTGTTCCTGCTCACACATTGCAGCTGTTGTTGTTGCCTGACAACTGCAATTACCTTTACATCACCAACTTAATTAATGGTGTATTTAAAGACTTACTGGGCTTAACTCTTATTTGTTGTATGTTTCTCAGCCTTTCCATCTCGATGTTCATTGCAGTATTATTTTTAATGTTGTTGCGAAGTGACCAGTTGAAACGCAATAGTACTTAACGGGGAAGGTCGCGTACAGTTTCTGGAGCATCTTGTGATGGGTCAGCGTGGCAACTTTAGGCAAACACCATTTCTCTGTAAGTGATGGCAATTCTTCAAGGAGACCCCACTGGGATGATTGTCGGTGGTGAATCTCCAAGGGAGATCACCCACACCCTGATGATGAATGGTACCAGTTCACAAAGTCAAAATTTATGAACCACTGCTCTAGAGTAGTTTATTAGAGAGGCATAAACATTTTATTTGAAAGGAACTAATTTATTATTATTATTTGTGGTGAAGCCTTACTGTTACATTGTAGATTGTCCCTACTCACACATCGCTGTTGCTGTTGCCTGACAACTGCAATTACCTTGAAGTCACTAGCTTATCTCTCTCTCTCTCTCTCTCTCTCTCTCTCTCTCTCTCTCTCTCTCATATATATATATATATATATATATATATATATATATATATATATATATAATATATATATATATTGTGAAATAGTACGACCCGGACACAGACAGGCATACACGTTTCCAGCCATCACCACACGTTTATTTTTACAACTATTATTTACAGTCCCTAAGTGCACCGCCACCAAACCCCCACAGTCTCCCAAAGTCCAGGCTTTCCTTAGCCTTCTCTCTCTTCTCACACACTTTGGGCCTCTCCTTGCCGCCTCCTCTCCGACCTCGTCCTTCTCCTCACCCGACTCCAGCCTTGATTGAAGGGGAGGTGGCCCCTTAAATAGGCAGGCGGCTGATGACCACACCCAGCCACCTGCCACAATATATATAACATCCAATGTCTGTATGTCTGTTCGCTTTTCACGAGAGAACTACTTAACGGAACTAGATTGGGGTTTTTTCTATAATTTGCTTGAACATTCCGGTTGATTTTGTGACTTCTCTCATCGCACTCAGTATCATAGTTCGCTTGTGGTACCGATTTATTTGCGCGAATCCGAGGGAGATGCAGCAGGCTAAGTGGAGAGGGCCGAGGCCCTCCTAACTCACCCACCAGCCTTGGGGCGTATTTTACATCTGCTTAGCTAGCAAATGAGAGAACTACTTAACGGATTGTCCTGTTTCATTACTATGTCAGCAGAACCTTGGGGAACAGCTAATTTCATGATATATTTAAAGAGTTACTTGGCTTAACTCTTATTTGATGTGTGTTTCTCTTTCTATTTTTGTGTTCGTTACGATATTATTTTTAATGTTGTTGCAAAGTGGCCGGTTGAATGCATGACTCACAACGATATTCAATGGGAAATGGTTGTGTACTGTTTGTGGAGTGTCTTGTGATGGGCCAGCGTGGCCAGTTTAAGCAAACTGTGAAGTGCCTTGAGCATGGGAAAGGCGCTATATAAATAAAATGTATTATTATTATTATTAAACACCATTTCTCACTAAGTGATGTTACTTCTTCAAGGGAAAACCCCCACTGGGATGATTGTCAGTGGCGATTCCCCAAGAGAGATCACCCAAACCTGGGATGGTGGTCGTGCCAATTCTGGATCTGGAAGACACAAAAATGCCAAATTTTATGAACCAATGCTCTAGAGTAGTTCATTAGAGTGGCATGAACATTTTATTTGAAAGGAACAAAATTTATTATTTTTATTATCTTTGCGGTGAAGCATTAGTGTTAGTATCAGAAAAGTGTAAAAAGTCACCAAGAAATGACAAAACTCGTGGTGCCTGTGATTTTACAACATCATTTGTTCTCGAACATGAACTCCCACCCTTAGCTGGAAATAGATGAAGGACGCTCCATAACTAATACTTATGTCCTACTCTGAGGGAGAAGAAAGTTTTATCCTAGTCAGTCTTTTAGTGCAGTTCCTAGTAGTAATTCTGATGGGCTTGATATCCATGGGCATTGGTTTCCTTGCTCTTTAGTGGTTTTTTGTTTTTTTTTTTTTGTATGACCTTTTGAATCTCTTAGTCTTTCTAATTGTCCAAACAGTCAGTTTTTTTATCATACTCAACCCCATAAAGTTACTACACATATTAAAATAGTCGTCAATCAAGTACAAAATGTTTGTGTATATTCAGCGGCTCTCAGCAGCTTTCCCATTCTTCTGCTTTATTCATTTTTATTCATGTGCCATTCATGCTTCCAGGCTTTTTGAGTCCCATTATAGTGCTGTTCAACTATTAACAATTTTTTTTTATACTGCCTTTCCAAGGGAGCCCCAGAAAGCATACTTGAGCGCTGCTCTTATGTACGAGTAGGATCGCAACGTGTCCCGCTCACTGCAGGCCTCCGGGACAGGGTGACGACAGTTATCAGGGAGTGGGGATCTGGTCGGGACACTCTCCGCTGCCTGGCAGTAGCGACACGAGATCAACCTCCAAGGAGAGAAGAGATGAACCTTGAGGATGCTTCCTTGTTTGTGAAGTATGAGGTAAGGCACTTTTTGTAATTGTTTTTTGTGAGTGGGGCTGACATAGTTGCACTGCCTTACCGTTTTCCCACTTTTCCTCCGTAGTCGGACCTGACTTTTGTGGGCTGCGTAGGAATGCTTGATCCACCCCGCAAAGAGGTCCTGGGAGCCGTGAGGATGTGCCGACAGGCGGGGATCCGTGTCATAATGATCACGGGTGACAATAAGGGCACCGCCGTAGCCATCTGCCGCCGCACTGGCATCTTGACACCGGAAGAGGAGCAACAAGGAACATTTGTGAGTCTGACAGGCCGGGAATTTGATGAGCTGAGTCCGGCAATGCAGAGACAAGCCTGTCGCACAGCCTGTTGCTTTGCCCGCGTCGAACCAGCACATAAGTCTCGGATTGTGGAGTACCTGCAGTCCTTCAATGATGTTACTGCAATGGTGAGTGTCTGCTGTAAAATAATCTGGGGACTGCTGCTGTATGTATTTTCTAATAGAGACATTGTACCTTCAGAAAGTATTCAGATGCCTTCCCTTTTTTCACATTTTGCAATGTTGCAGCCTAATATGAAACTCATTTAAATGAATTTTTTTCCTTATCAAGCAAAGTGAATACCTCAGAATAACAATGCGAAAACAGGATTTTAGAAATTTTTGCAGATATTATTAAAAATGAAACAGTGAAATATTACATTGACATAAGCATTTAGACCTTCTACTCCGTTGAAGCCCCTTTGTCAGCAATTACAGCCTGGAGTCTTCTTGGGTTTGGCAGGACATGCTTTGCACACTCTGGATCTGGAGATTTTCTGCCATTCTTCTGTGCAGATCCTCTCAAGCTCTGTGAGTTGGTATGAAGACCACCGATCGGCAGCTGTTTTGGGGTCTCTCCAGGGATGTTCAATTGGGTTCAAGTCTGGGGTCTGTCTGGGCCACTCAAGAGCATTCCCAGAGTTGTCCCTAAGCCACAACTGTGTCTTTGCTTTATGCTTAGGGGACGGTGAACCTTCAGCCCAGTTTGAGGTCTTTTCATCAAGAGTATCTCTGGAGGATAAACAATAATGAGTTTTTTTTGTACTGCCCATTTAGCTTTTAAGTACCAAGGGTGCCAATATTAGTGGAGCACATTGTGTTGTAGCTTTCCCATTGGAGTGCCACCATCTTTCACCTCGGCCTCTCTCTGAGATGTTTCATCAGAATTTCCCTTTTAAGGCAAAAACGTCAATTCAAGTTAAAGAAATTAATCGAAAAAAAATTTCTCAGGCTTAGTTTCAGTTTCAAGTGTGGACAAAACTAACAACATGCTTTATCCAGTAGTTTGCCTTTTATTATCGTTATTATTACTATAATACCCTCCTCTCAGAGCTCGATAGTATGCTGGTGCGATCACCAGATGTCCGGTCAACCAGACCTTTTGGGCTTTGAACTCTGCTTATTGTTCAGATGAGGATTCATCGAAGAATGCGGGTCGTGCCGAGGAGTGCAATCTTCTGGGTCTCTTTTCACGCTGACTCTACACTGGTGTTTGTCCAGTTGCTCCTGGAACCCGGTCCTGATGCTTCCCATTTGTAATAAAGACGCTATATAGCGCCTGACCCGGCACAGACTGACGCAGAGACACGTACTTAAATAGAGCACACTTTTATTTTTCTTCAGCCGTGGGGCACTCCTTCCCCGTGTCCCACAGGCCCAACACAGTCCCAAAACACTCACAAATATTATCACTACACTCTTCTCTTCTTCACCACCACTCCTCCTCAGGCTTAGTCCTCCTCCTCCCGACTCTGGCTCTCCTGAGTGGTGGTGGCTGGCCTTTTTTATACCCCACCCGGAAGTATTCCAGGTGCTTAATCACCTGGGCCTAATTGCATTTCTGGGTGGGGCTGAGGAATTGACCAGCCGGACTGCAAAGTCCATGCAGCTCCCCCTGGCGGCCATCCAGGCCCCCAACCAGGCTGTGGAGGACTCCATGTCCCATGGAGCCATGCACCAGGTTGGGGAATCATCGTCTGCCAGGGAGGCTGCCACCAAGCGTCCCGGGGGAGGTATTGAGCTGCCCACGGTGGCTCCCCCGGAACAGATGCAGCAGGGGCGTCCCTGCCGGGCATGGGACCCGGCTGTCCTTTACACATTGTGCTTACGACTACTGGAGCCACTGTTGTCCTCATGTTCCGCATGCATCTCATTATTGTCAATAAAGTTTATAGCCTTACTCATTTGCGGTCAATTAGTTACTTGGCTTAATTTTGTGTTCTTCCATTACCCCTGCAGACTGGAGATGGGGTGAACGATGCCCCTGCCTTAAAGAAAGCCGAGATTGGTATTGCAATGGGCTCTGGAACAGCAGTGGCAAAGAGTGCGTCAGAAATGATCTTGGCAGATGACAACTTCTCCACCATTGTGGCTGCGGTAGAAGAAGGCCGAGCCATCTACAACAACATGAAGCAATTCATTCGCTACCTCATCTCATCCAATGTGGGAGAAGTGGTCAGGTGAGCAGACCTGGTTCTCTGATTGTTTAGCTGGTGTTCACCTGTTGCTTGTATGTGCTTTAATGTAATTTAACATTCATCTTCTGAAGCATACAGAAACTATTTGATGATAAACGCCCATTGTAAAGAGACAACTCTCATTATCAGTAAGGAACAGCATTTGCTGTTGTGCAGGCAAAGTGAACAGTTGGTTCAAAAGTATCTGCTCAACTAGGCTCATAAAACAATTTGTCATGTTCATATTATAACATTAGAAACATTTTTGATGAGAACCGGACATTCAGGCCAACAAAGCTCACCAATCTTATTCATCTAGTTTCTCGAAAGGAACATCAAGTTGAGTTTTGAAGATCCCTAAAGTCCTACTTTGTACAACACTACTGTACTTGTGTCTGTAGTTCTCTCTTTGAACAAAAACTTCCTAATGTTTGTGCGAAATCTACCCTTAACAAGTTTCCAACTGTGTCCCAGTGTTCTTAATGAACTAATTTTAAAGTCACCATCTCGCTCCACTGGACTAATTTCCTTCATAATTTTAAACACTTCAATTGTGTCGCCTCTTAATCTCCTTTTGCTTAAACTGTAAAGGCTCCGCTCTTTTAATCTTCCCTCATTAACTCATCCCCTGTTTTCCTGGACTCAGCCTAGTCGCTCTTCTCTGGACCTTTTTTAGTGCTGCTGTGTCGTTTTTGTAGCCTGGAGACTAAAACTGCACACAGAACTCCAGATGAGGCCTCACCAGTGTGTTATAAATCTTCATCATACCCTCCTTGGACTAGTAGTCCACACCACACATCAAGGCGCTATATAACCTGACATTCTCTTAGTCGTCTTGGTGGCTTCTGTACACTGTCTGGATGTAAACAGTACTAGGATGATTGGGCTGCTGCTTAATGGATCCAGGATCCTGTGTTCAAATCCCATGCCTGTCCATTCTTGGTGTGAAGTTCTCACATTCTCCATGTGTCTACACAGGTTCTACTTTGAGTACTCTGGTGTTTAATTTGCCAGATGTATGAGTGGTTGGTCGTTCACCATTGTACATTATTCCTGAATGTGTGTGTGTGTGTGTGTGTGTGTGTGTGTGTGTGTGTGTGTGTGTGAGTACACGAATGGGGCTTGTAATGGAGTTTGCCCTATTGATGTCTTGCACTCAGTGTTGCTGGGATAGGCTCCAGCCCCATGCCACCCCAAACTGGAAATGAGAGCAGCAAGTCTTTTGTTCTAATACCTATCAGGATGAGATATGGGAACAGCTTAGCTATTAGCCAAACAAACAAGCCTGATGCACTGAGTGGTCTCCTTTTGTTAGTCACATTTCTTAAGTTCCTTGCAATGTAATATAGGGCTTTGAACTAATTATAATGGAGACTGTTTATGTGTGTATGTTATAGTCATGGCACATGTCCTGGCTCTGTCAGTCAGTTCTAATCAAAAAGAAAGTGTTTATGAGGGACCAGGAGATCAAAAGGTAAATTTGCAGGAGGCAAGGAACTGGGAGAAGAAAAACAAAACCATAACTACCAAGGCCAGCAAGTTAAGCAAAAGTAAAGTCCAAATACGATGCAGAAGTCTTGGCCCAAAAGTATTTAAACGCATAATTTAGTACCGCAGACGTCTTTAGTTTTCTTTAAGTGTCCAGATTCTTGGACACGGGGGATATTGTGCTGCCATCTTAAATACTCCGTGGGTGATAGCATAACGAGTCATGAGTTTGGGGTCGCATGATCTAATACTGCAATTTGGGCCACAACCAAAATGGCCACCAAAACAAAAATGACCTCATCAAAATGGCATCATGAGGTGTGAGGTGTAATTCACATTATTCCTACTGGTTATTCGTTTCGATACAAAACCGTTTCCAGTTAAAAATCGGGCAAAAGTTCGTAACACGAGGTACAGTGAGGAACATAAGTATTTGAACACTCTGCGACTTTGCAAGTTCTCCCACTTAGAAATCATGGAGTGGTCTGAAATTCACATTGTAGGTGCATTCCCACTGTGAGAGACAGAATGTAAAAAAAAAAATTCAGGAAATCCCATTGTATGATTTGTACAGAATTGATTTGTACGGCACTGCTGCACATAAATATTTGAACACCTGAGAAAATCAGTGTTAATATTTGGTATAGAAGCCTTTGTTTGTAATTGCAGAGGTCAAACGTTTCCCGTAGTTCTTGACACTGCAACAGGGATTTTGGCCCACTCCTCCACACAGATCTCCTCTAGATCTGTCAGGTTCCGGGGCTGTGGCTGAGCAACACGGAGTTTCAGCTCCCTCCAAAGATTTTCGATTGGATTTAGGTCTGGAGACTGGCTAGGCCACTCCAGAACCTTGATATGCTTCCTACGGAGCCACTACTTGGTTATCCTGGCTGTGTGCTTCGGGTCATTGTCATGTTGGAAGACCCAGCCACGACCCATCTTCAGTGCTCTGACTGAGGGAAGGAGGTTGTTGCTCAAAATCTCACAATACATGGCCCCATTCATCCTCTCCTTAATACAGTGCAGTTGTCCTGTCCCCTTCGCAGAAAAGCACCCCCAGAGCATGATGTTTCCACCCCCATGCTTCACAGTAGGCATGGTGTTCTTGGGATGCAATTCCTCCTTCTTTTTCCTCCAAACACGGTGAGTGAAGTTTAGACCAAAAAGTTCTATTTTGGTGTCATCTGACCACATGACTTTCTCCCATGCCTCCTCTGGATCATCCAGATGGTCATTGGCAAACTTCAGATGGGCCTGGACATGTGATGACTTGAGCAGGGGAACCTTCCGTGCAATGCGTGATTTGAAACCATGACGGCATAGTGTTCTACCGACAGTGACCTTTGAAACTGTGGTCCCAGCTCTCTTCATGTCATTGACCAGCTCCTCCTGTGTAGTTCTGGGCTGATTCCTCACCTTTCTTATCATCTGTGATACCCCACGAGGTGAGATCTTGCATGGAGCCCCAGTCCGAGGGAGACTGACAGTCGTATTTAGCCTCTTCCATTTTCTGACAATTGCTCCAACAGTTGATCTATTTTCACCAAGTTGCTTGGCAATTGCCCCGTAGCCCTTTCCAGCCTTGTGGAGGTCCATAATTTTGTCTCTGGTGTCTTTTGACAGCTCTGTGGTCTTGCCCATGGTAGTAGTTGGAGTCTGACTGACTGTGGGGTGGACAGGTGTCTTTAAAGAGCTCAGACAGTTGCTACTAATTAAGATTACTAAGTGGAGTAGAGGTGGACTTCTTGAAAGCAGAGTAACAGGTCTTTGAGAGCCAGGATTCTTGCTGATTGCCAGGTGTTCAAATACTTATGTGCAGCAGTGCAATACAAATAAATTCTGTACAAATCATACAATGGGATTTCCTGAAATTTTTTTTTACATTCTGTCTCTCACAGTGGGAATGCACCTACAATGGGAATTTCAGACCCCTCCATGATTTGTAAGTGGGAGAACTTGCAAAATCGCAGGGTGTTCAAATACTTATGTTCCTCACTGTAAGTAGACTTAGGCAAAATTGTAAGTTGACCAATCAGAAAGAAGTCCTAAATATACAGTATATTTTTTAGGGAAAAAAAAAAGGAATGGAGTACTAAAGAGTCGGGTCCCAGTTGGAGGTCACTTTAAATAAGTCTGTAGACTTGTGAAATTGCTTCTAGTGATTGCCAAGTAATTGCAGTTGTCTTGTAACTTAACCCGGCCAAAGACAAAACCAGCACTTGGTGATGTCACTACAAACATGAGCTAGGATATGATGTGAAAAAAAATGAAAAAATTAGATTTTGTTTTAAATTCTCCAGCATTTTTGTTTTGCAATACTAGTAGCATTTTTGTGATTATGCCCTTTGACCCAAAGGCAATCCTTTAGTTGCTAAATCATTCAGAGACAGGACAAAAGAGTCCATTGCCAGCTCATGTTTTACCTCCTAGTGTTTGGAGAGATGAGGTCCAGTTAAACCCATAAGAAATTCCTTCTCATGTCCATTAGTAAAGGTGACCGTCTTGAACTTTGTCTTTTCCATTTGTGTTATCATTCACTCAAGTCCTAATGAAGAAATCTTCTTCTTTCTAGTATTTTCCTGACAGCTGCTCTTGGGATGCCTGAAGCCTTGATTCCTGTCCAGCTACTTTGGGTCAACCTTGTGACTGATGGCTTTCCAGCCACTGCCCTGGGCTTCAACCCTCCTGACTTGGACATCATGGGCAAACCTCCCCGAAACCCCAAGGAACCGCTGATTTCTGGCTGGCTTTTCTTCAGATACCTCATCATTGGCTGTAAGAAGTGGCTTTGCTTATTTAATGTTCAATTTGCCCTGATGTGTGTGTTCAGCCAGCACTACACACAATTAGTGAACTGAGAAATTTGTTCATTTGCTTTAAGGAATCCATCTGGTTATTTAACGTTAGATTGATTACCCTAACCCTTCATCACTATGCATGATAGGTGAAATGACGAGAGTGCCCATTGTTCAATCCACTGGCATTCTTCACAGTGACCATATTGAGTCTGAACAGGTTCAAACAGGACACTAATGGTCACTCAAAATATACAGTTTGGATGGGTGTATTGTCTCCAGATTGATAACTGTCATAGAAGAGATCAGATTTGGCAGATCACAACATGCCAGAGTGCCAGGACGATGGGGTTATGTCCAGTTCTAAAACCCTGAAGTGGTGAGGCAGAGAAAGCAGACATACAAGTCCTTTTTCAGTTACAAGTTCTCCTGCTGTGCTAATGTTGTATTTCTCTATACAGGCTATGTTGGCGTTGCCACTGTCACTGCTGCCGCTTGGTGGTTCATGGCCGCTAATGATGGTCCAAAAGTCACCTACTACCAGCTGGTATGTTTCTCTGCCCCTCGTAATTTGTTGGAATGCTGCGGAGATCTGTTTCTAACGTTATTATGTTTGCTTTCCCCTCCAGAGTCATTACCTTCAGTGCAGCAGGACTAATCCAGAATTCATCGGCGTCGATTGTTCTGTTTTTGAATCTCCCTACCCCATGACCATGGCCTTGTCTGTGCTGGTCACCATTGAGATGTGCAATGCCCTCAACAGGTAGGGAATGGTTTAGTCTGATGTGCCAGGTTGAGATGCAGAGTCGCAGCATCATACGTTACCACAGGCCTAGACCAGCAGCCAGGAGCGGACTGCATCTCAAAGCCGGCCCGGACATCCTTCAACGAGTGAGATGATGAGGTCGAACCCCTCATTATTCATTGTAATTTTCTTAATATTTAAGATGAGTATGCGGCTCGCTACTTGCTGTGAGCCTATGATATGAACTCTATCTAAACTGTTGCCAAACTTAATCTGTACACTGTTGTTTAGACACAACTTAAAATTCAACAATATGCTTAGAAATAAAATGTAATGAAAAACAGAAATTTAGTAACACGGCTTACACGTTATTAGAGTAAATGTCAAATGTCAATGTCATGTCCAAGTGCCAGTATCCTACTAGGCTAGTAGCTTACGGAGTTCACTGCTTTTAGCAGCCACATCATAAACAATACTGTTAGTGTCAAGTTTGGCTCGGATACTTTTCTCCACCGACATCAACATGAACGCCTCAAGATATTCTTGCGTCATTATGCTTCTCAGGCGATTGCAATAATGTATATGCTAACCGAAATGTAGCGGTATCGAAACAGAAAATCAGCAAAAGGCAGTTTTGACCAAATTTTTCACTGCAACGTTGTGTACTGACAACTAAAGCAACTTGATGACATAATATGGTACATCATATAGGACTATATAAATCACAGTACCGGACAGATAATGTGTAGTAGTTTAGAAAATTAATTTAAATGTCAAACAGTAACCAGTACATAGTTTATTTCATGAAACGGCTGGCCCATTACCAGAGTAGAGTCCGCGGCCCACCGGGCATTGCCCAAATGCCCTAATGGCCAGTCCGCCCCTGCCAGCAGCTTCTGGACAAAAGTTTACCAGCGAACACAAACCAAACATTATGTTGGTTGTAGGATTTAATACATGAACTTTGAACTTACACCGTTGTGTTTCTTTGACTAGTGTGCCATTTGTTAACATTTGCAACACAAGCTCTGTTGCCAGCCAAAGTTGCCTCGTGATCGATTGTTGAATGGAAAATACAAAAAAAGTTGAGTGTCACAAGTTCTTACCGTGGATGCAGAAGTAGAGCTGTCTCTGTTGCCAAATACAGTAAATGATGTTAGTTACTTGATATATTTTATTGTGTTTTATTGTGTACTAGCCAAAGTACCCAGAGTTGCCAGTTTAAATTAACAGGGAAAAACTTTCTTCTGGAAATTCAACAAGGCTAACACAACCCACCTGCGGTGGGTTGGCACCCTGCCCGGGATTGCTTCCTGCCTTGTGCCCTGTGTTGGCTGGGATTGGCTCCAGCAGACCCCCGTGACCCTGTGTTTGGATTCAGCGGGTTGGATAATGGATGGATGGATAACACAACCAACAATGAACAGAAAAAATTTGACAAGCAGGAGGAGACCTTTCAGTCCATCAAGCCTGTTTGATTAGCTAATAACTAAGCCGTCCAAATATCTCATCCAGATCCTTCTTAAAGGTTGTCAGGGTTTCTGCTTCAACTCCACATCTCGGTGGTTTGTTTTCCAGAGTCCCACGACTCTTTGTATAAAGAAGTGCTCCCTGGTTTCAGTCCTAAATGCACATCCCCTTAATTTCCACTGATGTCCTCAAGTGTGTGATTTACCCTTAGGATGAAAGAATGTCGCTGGATCTGCTTTATCAATGCCTTTTGAGGATTCTGAAGACCTGCATTTGGTCCCCACACTGTCTCCTCCACTCGAGACTAAGCAGGTTTAATTCTCTGAGTCTGACAGTAGGCCATGTCCTCAAGCTCTGAGATGCACTTGGTTGTTCTCCTCTGTGACCAGAACTGCACACAATACTCCAGATGTGGTCTCGCTAGTGCATTATATAGTTTGAGTATAACGTCCTTTGACTTAAACTTGTAGCAGTCGGGGCCGCTAAGATTCACACCGTCAAAGATGACGGTGATTTATTTATTTTAATAGAAGAGATCCCAGGAACGTCCCCAGCCTTGGATCGACCCACACACACTCACAACAGAGACAATAAAGCACACTGGGAAAGGCAAACAATTACAAATATAATGACCCAAAATAATTAATGAAAACAGTAATACAACCCCTGACCCCTTCGGCGATATTACATATAAACACAAACACCACACAGCAAAGTCCATATAAACCAAACCGGATGAAGATGAAAAGTGACCAAGTTAAGTCCAGCGATCTGTATGTTGAAAGGGAGAAGGAAAAATACAGTCCTACCGGTAGTTACTGATGATGAGGATGAAATAAGATGGTTGATTCAGGAGCACTCCACTCTTCCGGAAAACCACAGAATCCAACACAGTTCTCAGTGCACAGGTAGACAGACGATCCAGACCCCAACAAATGAATACAGTCCAGGACACAAAGATTAGAGTTCCAATAACAGCAGGCAGAAACGACAGATAACCGCAACACACACCGCACCAAAACAAAACAAACGTTTTCCTCCTCTCCTTTTGCCCTCTGCCCTCCTTTTAACTACCTGTGGCCACCTTTGACCCCAGCAGCCCCAGCAAGGACTGCTGGGAGATGCAGTTCTTATAAAGTAGCACTGCTACAAACTCAATAGTTTTTATGATAAAATCTATCTTTTTAATTGCTACCGTGCATTGTATAGATGATGAAAATGGTGTGTTAACATGAACTTCTAAATCCTTCTCAGAGGTTGTTTGCTATTGATCAGTGTCTCCCATCTTGGATTTATCATTGACGTTCCTTTTGTCCATGTGTACCACTTTGCACTTTTCTGCATTAGCTGTCCAGGTCATTTTGAATTCTTTCTGTCTGCCATCACTCCAGTGTTAGTGTCATCTGCAAATCTGACCAGTTTACTAACTTTACCAGAATCAATGTCTTTAATAGAAATCAGAAAAAGTAATGAGGGTCCAAGGACAGACCCCTGAGGGACTCCACTGATGGTCTCACTCCATTCCCCTCTCGTCTGTACTCTTTGTCTCCTGCTGGTTAACCAACTAGAGATGCAGTTTTGTAGGTTACCTCTCATGCCTACAGCTTCTCATTTCAGAATGAATCCTATGGTGAAGGACGACTGAGCCAAAGGCTTTTTGAAAGTCCAAGTAAATTATGTTTTATGCTTTGTTTTTGTCTATTATTCCGCTTGCTTCTTCAGTCTAAAAGATTGGTCTGGCAGGACCTTCCTCTCATAAACCCGTGCTGGCTCCTGTTTTGAATCTTATTTTCATTTCATAAAGTATATCAAATAAAAAAATAAAAAGATGTACCCTTAGACAAAAGCTGTAATCCGGTGAGACAATGAAACTGTTTATTACGATCAGTTGAGAAGAAAACACTTTTTACATACCTGTGGTGTTATAGATTGCGCTCTGCCCAGAAGAAAATGTTGTGCGGGCTGACGATGATTTCCTTCATCAGCCTTAGTGCACTCCTGCTGCCTGATGGGAATTGTAGTCCCCATGGTGGCACTGGTTTTTGGGATGTCCCCCTCCAGTTATAAACCTTTGGTTTAACTATTTTTGCGTGATTAGCAAACAAACAGACATTTTATTTATCTAGACTAGCTGTGCCACCTGTCTAAAACAGGCTAAAATCTAAGTAATCAACATAGACCTCAGTATTAATCCTTACTTTACACCACCTATTGGATTGTATTTTTTAATACAAATAGTAATAAAATGCATTGCATTTGTCATTCCAACAGATGGCACATCACAGAAATTTGTAGTAATGCATTAGTATAAATGCTTGTTATGCACCATCTATTGAAATGACAAATGCAATGCATTTTATTGCTACAAATGTTTGTTGTGTACCATCTGTTGGAATGACATAGACATAGCACTTGGGAGGACACACAAAAACACAGGCAAATACTTATCCTTCTACTAGCTGTGCTACCTGTCTTAAATCTAAGTAATCAGTGTACTGTAGATCTCAGCGTTACCATTTGCAGCGCCATCTATTGCAATGTATTTTGTAATGCATGTAGAAAGAATGCACTGCATTTGTCATTCCAACAGATGGTGCATCTTCCAACAGAAAGAATTTTCCCTTGCAATTGGTTATGCTTGTTTTTAACACGTGTAATGTGCTTTCTGCACATGGGGCACACATTTGTGTGTCTAATAGGGTTTTTTAGTAGACTTTTCGACAGTTCGTCGTAATCAGAAGCTTGCTGAAGCTTATCTTGGATAAGGTTAATGAGAGCACCTCTGATCTTTGTAGTTCAAAATCTCTGCCCCTACTTTGAGCACCACCTTGAGTCGTTGGACTGGTTTAGAAATGTGACACTCACTGAGCTGTCTGTTCCCACCCATTTTTAAGCAACATTCTTTCAGGATTGTCTACAGAAGTATAGATCATACATCTGGCTTCAGCGAGAGTACCCTAACCCTAACCCTAACCCTACAACCCTCCACTGAGGCCTTTTTTCCACTGGCTTGTACCTGTGCCAAAAGGAGTTCACTGGTTTTCAACAAAATGTTGGCTGCCTAATCTGCGACTGAAAAATTTTTTGTACCTTTTTCTTGGGATAATTGAAGTGTCATCTTTATGGCCAGGGTGTGTTTCCTGTTTTAGCCTTTCCTTTTTTAAATTTATCTTGAATATTTTTAGAGAGTTGTTCAAAGGAAAAGACAACCCATCCACACAATTATTGTTAAAGTCATTGAACTCTCCACTTCTTTATATATATTTTCTGGCAAACAGATGCCCCCCCACCCCACTGTAACAATTTAAACCCGATATGCTGAAATGGGCTAATCACTACCACTTACCTTCCTAAATTGTAAGGTGGCTAATATAAGGATAGGCCCCTGAAGCTACCCACGTATGTCCCCCTTTTAATATAATCAGTTCTAAACAGTCAAATGAATAGATGAATCTATACAGTACATAAAAAAGGCAACCACAGTGGTACCTCGGGTCACGACCGTAATTCGTTCCAAAATTCTAGACGCGACCCGAACGTAATTTCCCCATAAGTTTGTATGTAAATACAATTAATCCGTTCCAGACCATACAAACTGTATGTAAATATATTTTTTTAAGCACAAAAATAGTTAATTATCTATATTACTAAACCACAGTTTAATTTATGCACGGACGCACCGAAACGCATGCGCAGTGCGCCGCGGCGCCCCAGAGTCAAACGCAGCGGCTTCCCAGAGTCAGTAGGTGGCGCCCACACAACACCCAAACAACACAACCTTTAAACTAAACCAAGGCGCCTACAACGCGCCTCTGAAACAGCAGACGCAAAGGACTCACGGCTCCAAAAACACAGAGCTTAACGATTACACCAAGCCCGCAGGGATGAAAACAATGAACGAAGGCGCCTACAACACGTTTCTGAAACACTACATGCAAGACGGGCACGGATCCAAAATGAAACTGCACAAGGGCTGCAAAGTCGTTCAGTATTCCAACAAAGAAAACGCCAAAGACAGGAACGACGGACAGACGCTGAACAATTCCGACAGTTAGCTGAGAACGCATTCTATAATGAGTCCTTGGGATTAATGAGTGTCATTTGCAGTCATTGTCATTCACTTAACTTCCTTGAAGAAACAACTGGCAGTACAACTGATGAGTTTACATGTTGTTGTTAAAAAGGTCAAGTTAAGCTGCCTCCTTTGGATGAATATCCTGAATATTTACGGAAGCTTTTGACTAACAAAGTACCTGAAAGTAAAAGCTGTATGGAATGCATTAGATCCTACAATAGTTCATTTGCTTTTGCATCTACCGGGGTAAATATCAAGCCACCACCTGGGAATGGCCCATACTGCTTTCGCATGTGTGGACAAATATTGCATCGGATTGGAACAGTGCACCCTGAGCCAAATCACCACCGCAAATGTGACCAAATGTGCGTGTTAGATCTAGATGATGCAGTTTATCAACGAATGAACCTTCCTG
Source organism: Erpetoichthys calabaricus (assembly GCF_900747795.2). NCBI lineage: Eukaryota > Metazoa > Chordata > Cladistia > Polypteriformes > Polypteridae > Erpetoichthys > Erpetoichthys calabaricus. The sequence goes on from NC_041403.2 coordinate 160,329,417, forward strand.
AAAACAAGCAATGCACAGAGCTGATAATGAGAAACGTAGCTGAAGTCATAAACAATCACCCATTAGCAAACTCTATAAAAATGCTACATGAAGTTGAAAAACAAGCCAATACAAAAGCGGAGGCGGACGGTGTGGCACCAACTAAAATTGCCTTAGTGCTAATAAAGGACAAAGAACACGATCCGAGACGATACAATGTTCCCATCGTTAATGAAGTGACAATTGTGTTTCAAAGTAAAGACGGTGAGCCTCCGTTTCACCGTGATATTGTCATGCATTTACGTCCTGATGGAACTAACCAACCTAAATTCCAACACGTGGACATTTGTTTTCCTAAACTTGATACTTTGACATACCCCATTTTGTTTCCAACTGGCCAGGAAGGATGGAGTGCTGCAATTTGCAGATATAAAAAAAATCAAGCACAGAAAAGATCACGGGTATCAATGAAAGAATATTGTTCCTACAGACTCTCAGCAAGAGACAAGTTTAATCCATTAATCTCCCACCCTCCATCACTTTTCATTCCGAACGCAGGACGCACCAAGGCGCATATGCACAGCCCCACAGTCAAACCCGGCGGCTTGCCAGAGTCAGTAGGTAGCACCCAAACAACACAATCTGTAAACTAAACTTGCTGTAATCCACTGTGCCAGCAGTCGGTGTCAACAGAGGCAAAGGAATCACGGCTCCACAAAACGAAACCACTTTAGTACACATATGTTGATTTAATTAAATGACATTTCCCCAGACGCACCCACCCTCCATGATATTGCATCCCTCCACATATCGGAGGGAACAGACAGTGATTGCCATTCGTGGATTTGCGATTCTTTCGAGAATCGCGGGCTTACTGGTACCATAGAATGCACAGTGTAATAGTAAACTAAATGTAAAAACATTGAATAACAGAGAAAACTAACATTGTGAGAGTTCGCGCTAGACCCTTACAAACCGCTCGCTGTAAACTTTTTTTATGAGTTTTAAGCACAGGAAAAAAAAAATTAAAAGCCACTTCTCTTGTAAAACTTTTCAAACCATCCTGTACTGGCTTTAAATTTCTCACCTTCGCCACTCGAAGAAGGATTTTTTTTTTCAGCAAATCGCCATGAATCTTCCTGGCTTTCGCGCGTATGATCGCCTCGCTTACACTGTCCCCTGCAAGTTGCTTCTCGTTCAACCACACTAGCGACAGTTTTTTCACCTCTTCCAGCACTTGAGGCCTCTGCTTGGTTAACATTGTAATTTTGCGACATCAGCTGCTTTGTTAGGCCCTGTATATGCAAACAAAAGAAAATGGGAAACGGAGAATGGGACATCATTGGCGCGTACCAACACGCATAGGGAAACTGGCCACCAGTGTTTTTGATCACCACCAGAGTGTGTGGTCGTGAACAGATGCAAAATTTTGGCAAACTTTTTGATCATAACTCTATTTGTACGTGTTCGGAAACATTCGTGACCAGAGATTTTAATGTATAAGGCAATTTCAGCAGAGCAGGACAAATATATACATTTAAAAAGGAAAGGCGCGAAGATGAAAACAGCAATGACCATTTTCCTCCCCAACCCACAAATAACCCCCTATACCTGTGAATAAAAATAAATACAGTGAAATACACACCCAGACCCACCCAAAGTTCACAATAGTCCAGAGTGGCTAAATGAATTGTAGAAGCCGGCCAACGAAAGAATCTGAATATTTAAAGGTAAACTTTTTCCACAGTTAGTACTGCGCCATTATTAAAAAAAAAAAAATAAAGGACTTGAACGAGCTCCCTAGAGTCCACTAGTCATAATTAAATGCAGGATTCCCGTCCCCAGAGACTATTTCTGACCTTCGCCTATCTAGACAGGTCTTCGTAGCTGTAGAACCTTTTTTACATGGCCAATGCGGGTGCTGATCTGTTCAGCAAGTTTTCCAGTCTTTTTCTTCCTTCCGCTGCTGTCCTCCTTCTCCTCTCGAAAAATGGAGCGGTTTATGCAAATTCCTTCTACAACGGGATGTGCAGCCTTCTGGTTTGCCGCTGTCGATCACCGGTCTGTTCTCAGAACAGCATGTATGGGCACACAAGCAGACCAGACAGACAACATGTTTGCCGCATAACATTTTCAATGTGGTGGTGTAGCATAGATCCCCACCCCTGGCTGATGGTACGGTGGGTCCAAAGTAGGGCTTGATATTGGCCACATGAAAAGCCCCTTTGTATGTGGAAGTTAACCAGTCCTAAACATTTTATGATTTTTGCTGGTCCCTGATCATTTGGGCCATAGCTTGGTAGCAAATCTGTTGATGGTACTGGAGAGATGGTGAGTCCTTGTCCAGTCCAAGTCCCCGACAGCAAAGAGTACCTGTTTACGTCGAGCATTATAATACTTGGCATGTCAGGATGTTGATCTCGCCAATCTCCTTTGGCTTTGCTTTAATTTTTCTAGAATCTGAGGTGGTTTATGTTTTAGAGTCAGGGAGAGGTGCTGGGGTGATGAGATGATCAAGGGGACCTTGAGTTTTCTGTCAATCACAACTTGAGCAGGTGTCTCACCAGTGGCCTCAAGTACCCGCCGTGTTGATGGCAAATTGGAGCTCTGGTAGCCACTTATCTCAATCTTGGAGCGGTTCACATAGGAGGGCACCATAGTGTTCAAGGTCCTATTCACTCTCTCTGTCAGACTGGTCTGTGGATGATATGCAGTGTCTATTCCTAAAATAGGATGTAAGGGGCTTTCTTCCTGCCCACACAAGCAGACAAGACAGACAAGCAGCAAACTCGTATGTGGCGACGCTACAACTTTCTTGTTGCACTCATGTATTCAAAAGGTGGAAATGTCCATACCTCTGTGATCATGAGCACGTGTCCCTTATGTGAACCCTACCGTGGAAAGTGTTACATGAACAAGGTAAGGTGGCTTAATGTGTTTTAACACCAAAGGTTCGTCTGTTCAAACCTCTGATGCAATTTTTAAGCAGAGCATTTTTATTTTCTTGGTCTTTGGTGTAAATATGAAAACTTAGACTATGCGTGAGATTTGAGTGAGCACTAGGACCGTACGCAATTACTGACTGCTGTCTCTGTTCCATTTTTCTCAGTTTGTCAGAAAACCAGTCCCTCCTGAAGATGCCTCCATGGGCGAACATGTGGCTGGTTGGAGCCATTTGCTTATCCATGGCCCTCCATTTCCTTATTCTTTATGTGGACCCTTTACCGGTGAGTTCACTGACGACATTTAAGAAACTATGTGATTGTTGTTGTATCCAGGTTGTAATTAGCAGACATAATAAATGTAGACTTCCACAGTTGGATACTTCTATTTTGAAGTAAATGTGACAGTAAGAGCTCTGGGGATCCAAAATAGCAAGGATTTTATTAATCTAAGACTAATGAGGGATAAGCTAAATGGGATGTTGCAAAGTGCAAGCTAAAGGAAAGGCAAAAAGTTTAGACACAAGTCTGCCTTTTATAGTTCTGTGGGATGACTCGTCCACTTTTCACTTCATACTGACCCCCCAACGAGAGAAGACCACTCCGTCCATCAAGCCCTTTTGTTTGCTAACTAAAATTGTTCCAAACTTACAATCCCTCTTTTTGTGTAAAAGCAGTGTTAGAACAAACTGTAATAGCTTCATCTACAGAGAGAACACAGAATGGCTTCCTAATGGTCTTCCAAGGTGGCAATTGTCACATTCACAGGGATAGAACCACATGCACTTCAGAACAGGTCGTCCACCTGAAGCTAAGCATGTTCAGGCTCAACTAGTAATTAGATGGGAGACCAACCAGGAAAAGCTTGGATTGCTGCTGGAAGAGGTGTTGGTCTTCCAAGGTGGCAATTGTCACATTCACAGGGATGGAACCACATGCACTTCAGAACAGGTCGTCCACCTGAAGCTAAGCGTGTTCAGACTCAACTAGTAATTAGATGGGAGACCAACCAGGAAAAGCTTGGATTGCTGCTGGAAGAGGTGTTGGTCTTCCAAGATGGCAATTGTCACATACACAGGGATGGAACCACATGCACTTCAGAACAGGTTGTCCACCTGAAGCTAAGCGTGTTCAGGCTCAACTAGTAATTAGATGGGAGACCAACCAGGAAAAGCTTGGATTGTTGCTGGAAGAGGTGTTGGTCTTCCAAGGTGGCAATTGTCACATACACAGGGATGGAACCACATGCACTTCAGAACAGGTCGTCCACCTGAAGCTAAGCGTGTTCAGGCTCAACTAGTAATTAGATGGGAGACCAACCAGGAAAAGCTTGGATTGCTGCTGGAAGAGGTGTTGGTGAGGCCAGCAGGGGCCACCTACCCTGTGGTCTGAATGTGGATCCCAAAGCCCCAATGCAGGTACGAGGACACTGTGCTGTAGAAATGGCGCTGTCGTTCAGATGAGAGATAAAACCAAGGTCCTGTCTCTCTGTGCTCATAAAAGATCTCTGGGCATCCTTCATAAAGAGTAGGGTGCATCCAGATGTGCTGGATAAATTGCCCACCACGGCCTGGTCATTCTGGCCCCCTTATCATCTCCTCTGTCCCTAATTGGCTTTCTCCATCTCTCTCACCCCTTTGCCACCTAAAACCTAATGTGTGGTGGGCGTATTGGTGCAAAAATGGCTGCCTTCGCCTCCTCCAGGTGGATACTGCATATTAATGGCTCTCCACTTTGAGTAGTGAGAAAAGCGCCATATAAATGTAAAGAATTCCTATTATTCTTTTCCACATGACTGTATAAGTAAGTACACTCCACAGAAACTGTTGATTTTTTCAAATTATTTGAGCGGGCAAGATGCAAACGATGCCTACAGACAAAGGTAATATATTTGAATAAAAACACAAAGAAAATGTGCCTTTTCAACTATTTATTCAATAAACGTACCAATAAATGTAACAATCTACATCTAGGGGAAAACGAATGTCCACCCTTGGCCTCAGAAGCCCCCTTTAGCAGAAATGATTTCTTGGTGGCGTTTTGCAAAACCGGTTTCTGACATCGATTCCATCGAGTGAAATTTTTGGACCTCTCCTCCATGCCATTTTCCTTCATGTTGCAAGATGTTGTTGGACTTTCTTGCTCGTCTTACCAGTTTCAGCATTTCAGTGTCAATTCAAATCAGGGCTTTGACTAGCCAGTCCATAACCCTCCTTTTCTTTCTTTGTTTTTGACCTGTTCCTTGGTGGATTTGCTTGTGTTCTTCTGATCGTTATCGAGTTGAAAAGTCCATTTCTGGTTCATCCTCAACTTTTAGAAAGATGGCCTCACATTCTCCACTAGCACACTTTGATATGATGCAGAATTCATAGTTGACTTGATGATTGCAAGCTCCCCCAGCTCCGAGCAGCAAAGCAACCTCCAATCGTAACATGCCTACCACTGTGCTTTGCAGCTGGTTTGAGGTTCTTCTCCTGAAATGCTGTCTTCAGTGTGTGCCAAACAGGTTTACTGTTATTGTGGCCAAACAACTCTTATCATTGATTCATCTATGCAGAACCCATTGTTCCAGACAGCCTAGTCTTTGCATTGATGTTCATTGTCTGTGGTCTTACTCAGATGTTCATTTTGGCACACTTCACATGTAGGTCAAATTTGTGCAATCTCTTTCATATTGGAGATAAATTCACTTTGACACCAACTGTTGCAAGAGTTGCCTGAAGATCCCACAATGAAATATTGGCATTCTTGGAGAATTCTTTTAGTATCAAATGGTCAGCTCTTGGGCTGAATTTGCTGGGCCGGCTAGTCCTGGACAAATTAGCAGTGCTTTGAAATTGACACCACTTGTAGATGATTTTCCGTAGTGCAGAATGATCGATTTCAAATAATTTGGAGATCTTTTTAAACCACTTGCCAGACTCCTAGGCATCCACAACCTTCTTTCTGAGGGCCTTAGAGAGAGCTCTTTTGATATTGGCATGATGACACCACACACGTCAGTAGCAAAGAGAACACCAGACCCTCGATATCAGTGCTTTAAATAAGATGGGGTCCACATGCAGACTCCCTAAGCAGGTGCTGATCACTGGCACCTCATCTGAAACACCTGATTCTAATTTCATGGATTTGAAGTGCTGATCAAAGTAGGAGTAGACTTGCTTTTTTCCTTGTGACATTTTTTCTTCATTTACATTATGAGAATGAATTCACCGTGTCAATTGTATGTTGCATTTGTTCAAGTAGATCACCTTTTTACTTTCTCATATACAGAGTATGGAGAATGTATAGTCTTCTTCTTCTTCTTCTTTCAGCTGCTCCTGTTCAGGGTTGCTACAGCGGATCATCTTCTTCCATCTCTTCCTGTCCTCTTCATCTTGCTGTGTCACACCCATCATCTTCATGTCCTCTGTCACCACATCCATAAACCTCCTCTTAGGCCTTCCTCTTTTCCTCCTGCCTAGCAGCTCTATCCTTAGCATCCTTCTCCCAATATACCCAGCAACTCGAGATTTTGATGACTCTTGACATTTTAGACCTCCTCAAGTCCGAAAATACCGTTTCTTGGAATTATGTCTGTGTGTGTGTGTGTGTGTGTTTGTGATGCAACGAGATGGATGAAATTTGGCATGTGGTTGTTACACCAGAATTGTAGATCTGTATTAACTTTTTGGGTCAAATCCATCAACCGGAAGTGGTACGTTACCTGAACACATACTCAATTTTTTTTTTCTTACATTCATGCATGTGCAGAGTCCGATTTATCCAACTTTACTTTTTTCATAATTTTTCAATATATTATTAATTTGATTTGTTGTTGATGGTTATTTAATGTACATAATATAAAAATCATTGTCTTATGGTTTACTCCTCAAATATCCATCCCCATATCCAAGTATACGAGAAAGTCCAGGGGAGACCACTCTAAATTGTAGGCAGTTGTTTGCATGAAGATCTGATGTTTGCCTCGTTCAGATTTCCATGGGGTGTCCCTACTTTTTCACATGACTGTATTACCTATTTTTTAATGTTTGTTGCCACTCCATTCCTCCATCAATTTCTTTTTGCACCTGCATATCCATTTTAGGATCATAGAGGCTGAAGCTCGCCTTCGTTCATCTCACCTACCATCTACCTACCCATTAGTTTCTAGCCATGAGCAGCATTTTAACCTTTCACAGAGATTCCCTTCAAGGTGTAAAAAGTAGAAGGTACGACAGCATGTGTTAGATGGCTGGCCTATCACCTGGTAATCATGTTTTTTAGCCATAGTGTTACTCAATGGATGGAAAATTGTTGGGTGTTTTGAGCAGTCATTCCAGAAGTTCACTCGGGTCTGCTAATCCATAGAATGACAACTACAGTTGTGGTGAGAAGTTTCCATTCACTCATATAACAGACATGCATGTCAGGACAGAATTGGGCTTTCGATGACTTCTTCAACTGTTCTTTTTCTTTGGCGAAATGATTGTACAACATGTATCTTTAATACAACAAAAAATCAGAAGTGTAGCGTAGAAGTGGTAATTTATTGTGGGTTTACTAAATGCATCACAGGGTCAAGGTTATACAAACAACACACTCATTATTTGGTTAAATGATCCCTTAGCACATTACTCATCGATTAGATGCTTCTGGTAACCATCAACAAGCTTCTGGCAGAATTCAGGTTGGATATCTGACCTCTCTTCTTGACAGCATTGGTAACGTTCAACCACATTTGTTGGTTTCCTGACACAGATCTGCCTTTTAAGCAGTGTCCGCATAATTTCAGTAGGATTGAAGTCCGGAGTTTTGGAAGGCCATCCCAAACACTTAATGTTGTTAGCCTGATGTAGCCATTCCAGCACCAGCTTTAGTGTGTGTTTAAGGTCACTGTCATGTCGGAATACCAAATTGTGTCCAAGTTTTCAACCTTTTAGCTGATGGTTTGAGTTTATGCTGATGAAACCAGAGGGTAACCCTCCTTCTTCATTATTCCCACCACTTTGTGCAAGGCAAGGCACCAGTTCCACTGGCCCACAGCAAGATGCTACCACCACCATGCTTAACCGTTGGCACAGCATTCTTGGAATTGTATGCTACATGTAATCATGCAATACTGAGCAGGATAAGAACTCCATATCTTGGGAATAAGAGATGCTTGGGTTTTTTCTACTATATCAAGGTTGCACATTTTTGTAACATTTTGTCCATTCATTTTGTGATCACTACAGATTGGTGTTAATCTGGGGTGAATTTTGTGTTTTTTGCTTTGAAGGAAATAAGGACTCGCATTCATATCGTATTTAGTGTTGGTCGGCAAATTTGGCAAAGCGTTTTTTCCACAGCAAATATGCTATATTCACCAAGTAACCTTGTTCACCAAATATTTTCCTTAAAATTCGCCCTGAGGCAAACTCAGGCAAACATTTTTATTTTTTTTCCCCAGCAATCCCATGATACTGTGCAAGGCCAGCGTGACATCACAGAGCTACAGCAGCTACACATAGAACTTTCGTTGATGCGTAATGCATTTGAGAATTACATTAGCTGACCGTAATGAGAATATTATGAGTACTGCCAAAGGATTGTATAACAGTGATACCTGTGCTGACCGTGCAGCGCTACATGGCTAATTTGTCTTGCGCTTAGGATCTCGCAACAAGCCCGACCCAAGAAAGAAAATACATGCAACTCTGTGAAATAATAATAATAATAATAACAAAAGGTTTATTACCATTTACAAGATGTTTCTATCTTCTTCATGGAAGAAAAAAGTGAAAAGCATGTGCACAGAGATTACAAACAAAAAGAGACTACAGCTACATCTGGTGCCATGACCCCAAACGATGGAACGAGTCAATTGAATGCCACTGCATTGTTTGGGGCACAGAGCCACAGTGGTCTGCTGTCTTACAACCCAGATCACATTTTGGGCCGCGATAATCAGTCCAACATAGTTGGTAGACGTTTTCCTTCCCTCGGTTATCCTGTGCAGATGTCCAGTTGTGCTTGTGACCCAGACTGGATTTAGCAGGTTTTACAGTGAGAATATGGATGATGAATTCAATTAAATACCAGTATCCTTTTACAAAGTGAATCTCAAGTGCTTCTTTTTCGTTACCTCCAGGGTCCTTTCAGAGTTCAGCTGCTTCCCATAAACTCTTGATTGCTTATTCCCCCGAGCCCCCTTTTTCAGCTTCTGGTGGTAATTGTGGTGAAGTATGCATTGTAAAAACTACGAATTGCGTCCTGTTGTTACTCTTTTACTTGCTTTCATTTTTTTTTTCCTCCCTTGACTGCAGTCTGTAGTGAACGCACCATAATGACCCGATTAGGACTGCAGCAGTTTATCCTGATGCTGAATGATCTCCCCTCTCTCTTGTTTCTTATGTTATCTCGAATCTCTTTTCCCCAGGTGATCTTCCAGATACGGCCACTGAGCACAATCCAGTGGGTAACCGTCCTGAAGATGTCCATTCCTGTGATTTTGATTGATGAGGTGCTTAAATTTTTGGCCCGCAATTACGTAGACCCCGGCCGTGACCTCGAGCAAGAGGAAGAGGAGGCAGCAGTACGACATGGGCAGCGGCACAGCAGCCTGCTAAACAGGCTGCAGCGATCCTTGCGGGGTGTCTCCTGGTCCTTTGTCTTGATTGTCACTCCTCTTCTGGTCTGGCTATATAGCCTGGACACCGACATCACCAACATCTTTTGGTCTTAAAGATGGCCGCTCTGGAAATGGGAATGAGAATGGCATTGTGTACCCTGTGCATGGACAAGCCTGTCTGTGCCCCTGCAATACAGCATGCAACACATGTGAAGCTCTACTGTCCATCTACCTGGCATTAAAACATCCTGGACAGCCTGGCTGTGCCCAGCACAAAGCAAACAATGCCTTGTTAACCGCCAGAAAAAAAGCAAGCTGCAAGAACAAGGGATTTTACTTTTTTGTGCTTTTTTTTTGTTAATTTGTTTTGTATCTTTTTACTTTGTTAAAGAAAATTATTTATTGATAATCCATCCATTCACAGATAGATACATTCCATTTAAAGCAGAGCTCTTGCCGAGCTGTCATTCCTTGAGTTGAAGAGGCCAAGTTTTAGGGGCCTGTTATGGGTCACCACTAAAATCTAACTCTCCCAATCCTCTCCTCAGTAAGGACATTCAGCATTACAAAGTCCCCTCCACGTCTGAGGTTCTACCATCATCTAATTGCTGTCCTCTTTCTACACTCCTTGGTGTGTCCATAAGCATGTGTTTCTCACATGGCACAATGCAAGATGAGTCTGAAGCTTATCTTGGCAAAGCGACATTCACAGCAGAGGTCCATTTTGCTGGCTTTCAGCGTCCCGACCGATTTGCTACAGCACTTCACAGATTGCTTTAAATTCCCATAAGACTTGGTCCTGTCAGCCGAAGGAATCCTCCCATTTTGTTCATTCTTAGGCATAAAGGTTGATCTTGGTGCCCTCCCTGCCTATTTAGACTTTGGTTTCTATCCCTGTATATGTTAGCTAGAACATCTTGTCAGGACCGTCTTAGTCTGCTTGCTTTGGTCAGCAAATGTGAGTTTATGTCATCCTATCCATGTTGGCTGTTCCAGTCCTCTCCGATAACTTCTCAGTCTGATAATTCTTAGGTATAAAGTTTAAATTAATCCCAGTAACCTCCCTGGTTGAGCCATTCATTCATTTCCTCTAACCTCCCAACCTGGTTTAATTAGCTATGGTTACCTTCACAGGTCCATCTCATTTTAATGCTTCATGTGGTTAGGCCTACCAACCTACAGATTGCACTTAAATATCTGCAGTGCTTTAACTCTTCCACCCAACCAAACTTGACTCATCTTCTTACTTGTGAAGCTTAGTCTGTTCCAACCTAATAACATCCCAGTCTGATCTTTCTTTGGTATAACCTCAGTAACCTCCTGGTTGGGCCATAAATTCATTTAATTTAAGCTCCTAGTCTAGTTTAATAAGACAAAGTGCCTACCAAGGTCCATCTCATTTAAACACGTTGTGTGGTTAGGCCTTCAAACCTACAGATTGCACTTAAATATCTGTAGTGCTTTAACTCATCAACGCAACCAGACTAGCTTGATCCTCCGAGCTACAGAGCTTAGTCTGGTCCATCCCAATAACCTTCCAGTCTGAACTTTCATAGGTATGAAGCTTAGTCAGGTTAATCTCTGTAATCTTCCTAGTTGGCCATTCATTAATTTCCTACAAGCTCCTAACCGGGTTTTAATACCTATAGTGCCTACTCGGGTCCATCTCGGTTTAATGCTTTGGGTAGTTAGGCTTACCAACTTCTGAATTACACTTAAATATTTCTGTAGTGCTTTATCTCATCCACCCAACCAAAATACAGTAGACTCGTCTTCCTACCTATACAACTTAGTCTGGCCCATCCTAATAACATCCCAGTCTGATCTTTCTTCTATTTATCTCGGTAAAATGTCTGATCGTACTACTTACGGGAAATTGCAACCCCCACAAAAAATGTGAAAACAAATCAGAAACCATTTATGGAAAACAAAAAATAATAATCATAAACTTACAAAAACGTGGTTGCATAAGAGTGTACACCCCTAAACTAATATGTTGTTGAAGCGGCTGATGATTGTATTACAACACTCGGTCTATTACTTGGCACATCTTGACTCGGTAATATCTTCCCCCTCTTCCTTGCAAAAATGTCCGCGATCCTTCAAATTACAAAGGCATTTCCTGTACACAACCTTCTTCAGGTCACGCCGCAGATTTTTAATTGGATTTGTTCAGGTCTGGGCTCTGGATAGTCTATTCTGCTTATAAAATGTCGGCCTTTTGGTGAAGTCATTCCTTTGAGGATTTGGATGTAGGCTTTGGGTTGTTGTTTTGCTGAAAGGTGAAATTCTGCTTCATCTTCAGCTTCCTAGCAGACATTTGAAGGTTTTGCTCCAAAATCAACTGGTATTTGGAGCTGTTCCGCCTTGACTAAAGCCACAGTCCCTGCTGAAGAAACGCATGATGTTCTCACCACCATGCTTCACCGTTTGCATGCTGTTCTTTTGGTGATGTGCTGTTTTATCTTTGCGATAAACTTACATTTTGGATCTATGGCCAGAAAGTTCAATCTTTTTCTCATCACATTTTTCTGCATGGTTTTGGCAGACTTGGATGTATCAAGCTGGGCTTGGATGTTGCTCTTCGTGAGACAAGACTTCAATTTTGTCACCTTTCCCTATAGCCAAGACATGTAAAGAATACAGAAAATTGTTGTCACATGTAGGGAGCAACCAGAACTTGCCAGGAAGTCCTGCAGCTCCTTTAATATTACCGTAGGCCTCTTGGCAGTCTCTCTAGCCAGTTTTCTCCTTGTTCTTCTTATCTCCTTCTTAGTTTGGAAGGGATATCCAGTTCGTGGTGGCATTGCTGCTGTGCCATATTTTCTCCATTTGTTGATGAATGTCTTGACTGTGTTCCTTGGTATATCTAATGATTTGGTTTTTCTTTTGTACCCATCTCATAATCAATACCTTTTAATGATGAGATCTTGGTCATGTTTTGAAAGCTCTTTGTGGACCGCGGCTTTTACAGTAGGAATTCAACCAAGAAGATTTCAGGATGATCCTACAGGAAGAGCTGAACTTTATTTGGCAGCAATCAGTTATTTTAATTCATGGCAGTTGTAAATTGTTGTTTAACATGAGACGTATTTGGTTGACTCTGAACACAGCCACATCCTTAATTATAATAGTTCTGTGCAGACTTCTTTGCACGCTTATGCAACCAGGTCTTTGTAAGATTTTTATTTTAATTTTAATTTTTTTAATTCATTTTTTTCTTAAAGCTTATTGATTTGTTTTTACCTACTTTGTATAGGTCGCTCTGTCTTAGTGGTGCAGTTCAAGTATCTTGTGATCTGGGAAAAGGGAACGCAAGTGGATTGGAGTGGCGGCGGCTGTTCTATGGACGCTTTACCAATTTGTGATGGTGAAGTATTAAGACAAAACTCTGTTTCCCGGTCAATCTACATTCCTGTCCTCAACAATGGTCATGATTTTAATGAGATCAAAAGTGCAAGCAGCAGAAATGAGGCTTCGTCACAGGGCCACTATGTTGACAATCTGTAATAGGGTGAGAAGCTTAGGAATTTGGGAGAACCTCAGCATAGAGTCGCTGCTCCTTTGGGTCAAGAGGACCTAGTTGAGGTGGTTTGGACATGTTGTAAGGATACACCCCCAGGCGGTTCCCATAGAGTATTCTTGGTACAACCCACTAGGTGGAGACACTGAGGAAGACCCTTGACACGCTGGAGGGATTACATCTCTCAGCTGACTTGGGAACACCAGGAAACTTTCCAGTTAGAGCTGAAATCTGTAGCTGGTGACAAGGAAGTCTGGGCTGACCGGTTAGTCCATTGTGGCCCTCACCAGGAAAAGAATTTGAAAAAAAAATGAAATGATTCCTCTTGTCTCATATTTTTACATCACAGAAGCCTACATTGTCAATAGGAACATGTAAACTTTTTATATCCACTGTATAGCCCCCATCATTTTTCCAGCAATTTCCAGTCGGGCCCTTTATTTACTTGCCAAGTCATGAATAGTCTCCTTACATGCATGTGACTACCGATCACATAGTGTGACATCCACAGCGACTTAGTTGTAGTGCTCTGCGACTACCGACAACAATTTGTCTCAAGTTGTGTGAGCAGGCTCCTGCGTGTGTGAGAGAAAGCCACCAATGTATACAAAGACCACAAACTGAGAAGAACTCTCTATTTGGTGGCTTCAAGCAAGGGTGGTCTCAAGAAACTAAGGAAAATGTGAGTTCTGAACTGAACACTTCATGGAAGTTAGGGAGCCGGCACGGATGTCTTGTCATTGTCTTGTCTTTGTCATACAACATGTGGAAAAAGGAAAAAATACACTACACATTGATTGGCTTCTAAAAGGTGTCCACCTCTTGATAATTTCACTGAACAACAGGAAAATTTCAAACTCTGCAACCATTGAGCGTGATACTCCCTTCCAGTTGACGTCAGGGGCCATAGGTAGAATTCCTGTCATGACACTTAGTCTGGTCTATCCCAGTAACCTTTCAACTTCTAGTTTGTCCAGTCAGACTGGTTTCTGTAAGAGAGAATCGATGAGACTAAGTCCCCTAACTGAAGGTCCAGTCTGAATTTTCTTAACTAGGAAGCTTGGTCCTAACATAATCTTCCCATCTGTTAGAGTTATTCTTACCATTCCCAGTGACCTCCATTGTCAGATTGTCCTTGTTATGAAGTTTGATGTTCCACCCAAGGCTTTCAGCTGCTGTCCCAGCATATCTTTAGACTAGGACGTTCTCTGTTTAGACCTAACGGCTCCCAAGCTAAGTATTGATTGGTCAGGGTGGATCTCAGATCAGGTCTAATTGTTTTCAGTGAAGTGCTGACCATGTGACCGGTATCATCAGAGTGGAGCTGATCTCAGATCAGGTCTGATGGTTTTCTGTGAAGTGTTGACCAAGTGACTGGTAACATCAGGGTGGAGCTGATCTCAGATCAGGTCTGATGGTTTTCTGTGAAGTGTTGACCAAGTGACTGGTAACATCAGGGTGGAGCTGATCTCAGATCAGGTCTGATGGTTTTCTGTGAAGTGCTGACCAAGAGACCGGTAACATCAAGGTGGAGCTGATCTCAGATCAGGTCTGATGGTTTTCTGTCAAGTGCTGACCAAGTGACATGGTGTATGGGGTGAATAGCGACATCACCACATGTAAAACAAACACTACTCATGGGGTCTGCTCTTGCGGCCTTCAGCTATTAGTTGACAACTTGCATTTCAACTTTGTGAACGTAATGAAGGGCTGATTTTTTTTTTTTAATCTTAGCTGAAACGATAGTTTCTGTTCCATTTGTCTTGGTTCTATTTATCATTTCACACATTCCCAAAAAGTTTTGAGTGCACCACATTTCTGAACACAGTAAACTTATTCCTTTTTTTTCTTAATTTGTCTTAACTGTACAGCAGCTTCATCAATATTATAAGAAATGGAATTTGTTTAATAATTAAAGAATTAAAGAAAAAAGGTCTGGGCATTGTTTCTTGCCATTTTTTAATACAGGATCAAAGCTTGTTTTCTTTTTAACCAACCCTGATATGTGAAGCATCATCTAAAGGCCAATGTCACATTTGATGACGTTTCCAGTGATTTTCATTTACTTTACGTAATTTTGGTGAGCTGGAGGCATTCGTCTAATGCGACATGCCCAGGAACTCACCCCGAGAAAATCAGACAGTAGGCGTGCATGAGAGCTGACAAGCAATGAACGCTCATCCGGAAGTACAGTTGGAAACGGGTGTCGTGGACCTCACGAACAGAAAAGAAGCTCAAGGCGTAGGAGCGACTCCACTTCCTTCGATGGCTGAAGAAGGCAAGCCTACCTCACCCCCACCCCCCATTCTCACCACATACTGCCGGGGCCCCATTAAGTGTGGTCTGACCATCTGGTTTGGGAACTGCATTGTCTATGACTGTAATGACCTGCAACGGATAGTGCATTCAGCAGAAAGATCATTAGGACATCTCTGACATCTTTGTAAAGTGTTGGATCCACAAAAGCTACAGGATTGTGAAGGACCACTCCCACCTCTCCCACGATTGCTTTGTCCCATGTCCATCTGGCAGAAGGTACTTTAGCATCTGAACCAGTTCTGCAACTGTTTCTATCCCTCTGCTGTCCTAACTCTGAACTCTGTGCTGCCCCCAAGCCCTCAGAACTGTTCCTAGTAACAAATATATATGTAGTACATTTGTTACACTTGTTACTACTGTTTATTATTTACAAGGGGGTGCTGAAAAGTTTTAAGTCTGCCCAAGAAGAGAATGACATGGAACCATGAAACTTGTGAATTATTTCACATATTCACCCCAAAGTTCAACATGCCTGGCACATCATGTATGAAGTCTGTATACCCCTTCCAAAAAATCCCGATGTCTGGTCACTGAAATACTACGCCACTGCTCCTAATCACTTGAAAATGAAGACTCTTTCAAACTCTTAGGTTTAGGAACAGGAAATAATCAGATGGAGCAAGATGGGGGACGTAGGGTGTATGGTCTACGCCAGGGGTGGGCAAAGTCATTCCTGGAGGGCCGCAGTGGCAGCAGGTTTTTGTTCCAACCCAATTGCTTAATAAGAAGCACTTATTGGTCAAGTAACACTTCTGCTTCATTTTAATCGTCTCAATTGCTAAGACTTATTAATCCTTATGGCTTATTTTAGTCTTAAACAGCTGTATTTTGGGTTTTAATGGCTCCTTATTAGCAATAAGATACAAATAACAAAATTAACCAGCATGTCTCCATTTAGTTTTTTCCATTTACACCTGTGTGTATTTATCATGCACTATTTGGTTTTATGAAATACTTGGTAGGAAAGTGAAGAGAATAAAAGTGAATGACTGAGAATTATTCATCTGTTTTAGCCTTCAAATCATTTAAGTGATATCCTTAGAAAGGAAAAAAAAATCTAGGATACGAGAATGACCTGGCATGGCAGAGTTAAAGCACCAACAAGCCATGAAATTAAATTATTGGCACGGATTGTTTTCTAATTAAGCAACTGGGTTGGAACAAAAACCTGCACCCACTGCGGCCCTCCAGGAATGACTTTGCCCACCCCTGGTCTACGCACTCAGACCCCAACTTTGTCAAAAACAGCCATGGTCTTGCCAGCCTTGTGAGCAGGTTCATTGTCTTGCAAAAAGAGAACTCCTTTCCGCAGTTTCTTTCTACTTTTTAATTTCTCGTATACAAAGTATAAGGTAAGTATTGTAATCGTCCAAAGATTCCATTTCGAGATTTTGATGAATCTCAATGTTTTAGACCTCCCTGAGTCAGAAAATACCATATTTGGAATTATGTCTGTCTGTCTGTGTGTGTGTGTGTGTGTGTGTGTGTGTGTAAACACGATAACCTGAGTACACTTTCACTTTGGTCAACCAAATTTTGCGTACAAGTATTAGGTACAAAAAGTAGATTTCTATCAATTTTTAAGCTATTTCCATTAACCGGAAGTGGTATTTTACCTTTGATTCATGCAGCTGCAGAATCCGATTTATTCAACTTTACTTTTATAATAATTGTTCAATATATTATTAATTTGATTTGTTCTTGATGGTTCCTTAATGTACATAATATAAAAATATAATCATTGTCTTGCGGTTTACTCCTCAAATATCCATCCCCATATCTGAGTATATAAGGGAGACCACTCCCGATTTTTTCATTTAAATGTCTGCTTTAATGGGCACAACATGTTAAAGTAGTATTCTGCATTAACAGTTTGGCCACTTGGAAGAGAGTCCGTCATTACAACACCTTCCTGATCCCAAAACACTGTAGCCTTGACCCTTCTTGCTTACTGTTGGGTCTTGGATTGCTTTGGCCTTGGAGAACCAGAGTGCCGCCATTGCATGGACTGTTGTTTTGTCTCAGGATCAAAGTTGCTCATGTAACCTTTGTGTGTGTGTGTGTGTGCGAGACCATCAATTATGTTGTCTGTTAGGCTTTTTTCTCTGAATTTACTGTCTTAATCTTCTTTATTTATTTATCTGGTTTGTACAATGCTTTATACTGTATACCCTGCCATTCTATCTTAAACTCTGTGAAGTGCCTTGAGCATGGGAAAGGCGCTATATAAATAAAATGTATTATTATCCATCCATCCATCCATCCATTTTCCAACCCGCTGAATCCGAACACAGGGTCACGGGGGTCTGCTGGACCCAATTCCAGCCAACACAGGGCACAAGGCAGGAAACAATCCTGGGCAGGGTGCCAACCCACCGCAGGACACACACAAACACACCCACACACCAAGCACACACTAGGGCCAATTTAGAATCGCCAATCCACCTAACCTGCACGTCTTTGGACTGTGGGAGGAAACTGGAGCACCCGGAGGAAACCCACGCAGACACAGGGAGAACATGCAAACTCCACGCAGGGAGGACCCGGGAAGCGAACCCAGGTCCCCAGATCACCCAACTGCGAGGCAGCAGCGCTACCCACTGCGCCACCATGCCGCCCTGTATTATTATTATTATTATTATTAGTCCTTCCAAAATGTTGGCACCAGTTTGCTGAAAATGCTGCAAGATCAACTTGGTTGTGTGCACTCGATGCAATTTCCCGTCAGTTTTAAATCTGTAACAAGCTGTCAGGCAAGTGGGTGCCTAAATGTTTCAATGCTAACACGTTCCCTTCATATCTGTAGTGTCTCAGAAATTGTTTTAGCTGATATTTGCTGATCTTCCAAAGTCAAGTTATGGACATGGTGAACAATTTCAGCAGTTGACACATTGTGAAGCCTGACAGACCTTGCTGCAACTTTGGGGGGTTTATCTCTCTATTATAATAAAAAAAAATCCTGGGAAGCGACGATAGAGACGAGAGATACTTTCATGTCCTACGAGATGAGACTTTGTGCCAAGAGATTTAACCACACCCGGGGCCAGAAGTAAAAGACAAAAGAGTAGATGACAAAGTAGAACATCGTAAAGAGGTTCAAAAACGTTGGTGCGATACACATGCAGAGCAGGCTAGAGATAATGAAAGTACTAAAATTCGAAAGTCTCAAAAAAATGATAGTGAAGATCGAATTAGTGTAAACAAACAGAAATTATTACTTGGTGAAATAACGGAACAGCAATAAGAGATCGAATATATTGTTCGGATTTAAACTTTAACTCAGAGACTTGTAGATCGTCTAATTTGTGTTGCCATCAGGGAAAAGTAGTGTTTCTTCCCAATGAAGAGGCGTATCCACGAGAAATAAAAGATTTGTTGTTTGGTGAAAGTGAAATCTGCATACGTGAGCGGCAGAGACGTGATGTGGCTGGCGCGTAGTGCAGGCCCGGGGGTTGGCAAGTGAAGCAAGTAATAAGAAAAAGTAATCATTTAGTCCCAAGACTTTTAACCAAGAAGAACAAAGTTTCTGTTTAAGTCTGGGGAGACACATTCATGTGTGAGACCACCAGAGGTTTACTTTCAATACCATATACTAGGCCTAAAAAGCTTGGCAGAGGCTGCACTTCCTTACGGAGCCTGAAGTGAGTGAGAATCCCCCCCAACCATCCTCACCACTTTCTACCTGGGCACCATTGAGAGTGTCCTGACGAGCTGCACCACCTCTTGGTATGAACACAGCAGTGTGTCTGACAGGAAGACTGCAACGTGTGGTGAGGATGGCTGAGAAGGTTATTCCACGGCACTGAAGACATTTTTAAGGACAAATGCAAGAAGAATGCCCTTTGCATTGGTGTGAAATGCCACCCACCCCTCTCTTGGACTATTCGCTCTCTTGCTATCTGGGAGGAGACATCACTCCATAAAATGAAGAACAGCCAGAATGTGCAACAGCTTCTTTCTACAGGTAATAAGACTGCTAAACTCTGACATAAACGTAACAAGCCCATTTTTATACATACACAAGGGTCGTTTGATAAGTATGGTAAAAAAGCAAGACGTCTTATATTGATTTCTGTGTGAAACTATTACTTTGTGTGCTTTTTAGAAAACTGGAAAAAATATTCAGCCCTCAAAGAGTCAAACACAATTTTTAAGAACAAAATCCTCCTACTACCTAAAACCAGGAGGTGCCTTAATGAGGAGCAGCTACACCGATGTCGTAAATCACACATGTGTAATCGACAGCCCCTCCATGGGCTGCAGTGCTCAGGGTACTCACGATTGCCACGTCTCTCTTTACCGATAATCGGAACCGTTAATTCATTAAGTCTTTGAGGGCTGATTATTATTTTTTTTCCGTCAGCTAACACCAATTTGAAGCATCCACCTGGATGACGTGACAGCAGCCATTTCTGCAACAGTACGTTCACCACATATGAGCTACTAATTGGTGAAGTGCTGAGAGATAGATAGCCAGTTAGAGACTGGGGACGATAAGGGGGCCAGAATGATTAAGCCATGGTGGGCAATTTAGCCTGGACTTCGGGATATGCCCTACTCTATATGAAGGATGCCCAGGGATCACAGAGAGTCACGACCTCGGTTTTACATCTCATCCGAAGGCCCCATTGGGTCCTTAACCTCAAAATTGCTCCTGGAGTGCTGTACAATGGCTGACCCTTTGCTCTTACCTCCAAAGGTCATGCAAACAGACAATTTCCCCTCTGGGATTGATAAAGTATATTACAACAAAAGATCAAATGTCAAATAAATAACATGGACATGTGCTATGGCCAACAGTTTTATTGCAAATACCAAAGATATCATCGAAGTCTGGAGGAGTTCAATCACAGAGGACATGGACAGCATGTAAAACCAAGAAGGTTTCCTAACAGATAGCACAGGTTTCTAAAATGGAGGCTTTAAACACAGACATGTTAAACATCATTTGAGCCCAAGAGCTTGATAGCGATTGACATTCATGGTGGTCTACATCTTTATTAACACCAGATTACAAAAAAACAAAGACACAATTGACAATAAAAGGGGTTTAATCACAAGTAAAATGGAAGCTGACTGCCAATTTCATTAGATACTGTAGTATTTGATAACAGCAAAGCCCATGAATTAATCCACAGGAATCATGTGATACCATATATATCCTTGAGGGTCCAATTTCTTTAAGGTCGGAACTTCAAGGCTGACAGTTTCAATCAACATGCTAAGTGTTTTGTTGAAGCCCCATTTAATGGGTTGAGATTAATGGATGAGGGGAAGAACGAATGAAGCCATCAAGTCAATGAGAAGAGGCTTTAACAGGCCTCATCCTTAAACCTTCCTAATGGCTCCCAATTAGGATCCTTGGGCAATTGGGGGGGGAGGGGGGGTATATCATGTTTTGAAGTTATTGAAGACCACCTCTGGAGTATTGTGTGCAGTTCTGGTCACCATGGTACAAGTAAGACAGAGCAGCACTTGAAGCTGTGCAGTGGAGAGCAACCAGATGCATCTCAGGACTTAGAAATGTCCTACTGTGACAAATTCAGAGAATTAAACCTGTTTAGTCTCGAGCAGAGAATCCTCAAAGGCATTGATAGAATAGATCAGCAACATTCTTTCAGCTTAAGGGTGATTCACAAACTCTAGGACATCGGTGGAAATTAAGGGGAGGAACATTTAGGACTGAAGTCAGGAAGTACTTCTTTACAAAAGGATTTGTGGGACTCTGGAACAAACTACCAAGACTTGGAGTTGAAGCAGAAACCTTGACAACCTTTAAGAAGAATCTGGATGAGATGTTGGGACAGCTTAGCTATTAGCGAAACAGACGGGCTTGATGGACTGAAGGGTCACCTCTCGTCTGGCAATTTTTTTATGTTCATATGTAATAAAAGACCAATGCCTGAGCTCATTCTGCAGCAATAAGACCAAAGGAAAGCTTAACCGATCAAGCGGGAAGGATAAAGAAAACGTCTGCGTTATGTCAGTGGAGACAACTCCTCAGTCACCTTGGGACAATTGTGGCTGAGGAAGAAAACTGACCACTGAGAAGAAGGTATGGATGGCGGAAAATAACGTTTGGAAGTGACTTTAACCATCTTATTTCTAGATTTGTCCGGAAAACTTATCAGTGCTTGTTTATTCCTCCCCCCTTATCACAAATATATACATAAACATTTACATTCATTTCCTGAATGGGAGTCACCCAGTTCAGCAGATGTGCACATTCATTTATTGACATACGTGCTTTGGTCACTTTGGCGGTATAGCATCATATTTGCAAAAAAAAAAAAAATAAGTGAGCTGAATACATGTGAATATACATAGCAAACTGCAAAGTCAGAAGCTTAGGATCAAAATGTTATAAAAAGCGTCCTCAGCCACCCTCGTGTCAAGTGCCCGCTTGTCATATCTCATCATGAAGCGCAGCCCTCTTTCAATGCATTTTCTCCTATTCATAATATTGTTTCTCTCTCAATTGCATCAAATTATAAAAAAAAAAAAAAAAAAAAAAAAAAAAAAAAAACAAAGTAGGTCCAAGGTGTTTCCCTGGGTGGCAAGTCAAGCAGATTGAGTTTCTGTGTACCCGTCTGCAGCTTCACGTGCCCCCCAACGGCCAGTCACTCAAGCTGGAAATGAATAAAGTGAGTTGAAAATCGACGCTGGCTCTGGCGCTGGCCCCCCTCTGCGCAAAACTGCATCTGAATGACCAGGTTTAGGCTCATCTTTAGCAAGCAGGATGCAGCCCCTGAAATTCAAAAAAATCAAAATTTAGTATTTAGTTGAAAAAAAAACAACAAGAGATTATATTTGAAAATAACCATTCGTATCTTCCCTGATTTCTCACCCTCAACAGCGGCTAAATGAGCAACTTTTTACAACATCAAACAACGCTTACGGAAAGCCGAGATCAGATACCGCCTTTTGTATCCTGCTAAACTGAAAGTGGACATTCAAGGCAAGCATTACATCTTTACCACTAAACTAAGAAAACTGAGCCGGACACTCATCTGAAATACGATTGTGAGTCGCACCCTGTCATGGCATGGCAAAGAAGATCTTACCGGCTGTCTGATCCGCTTGCAATGATACTGGTACCGTAATTACAGTAATCCCTCCTCCATCGCGGGGGTTGCGTTCCAGAACCCCCCGCGAAAGGTGAAAATCCACGAAGAAGAAACCATATGTTTATATGGTTATTTTTATATTGTCATGCTTGGGTCACAGATTTGCACAGAAACACAGGAAGTTGTAGAGAGACAGGAACGTTATTCAAACACTGCAAACAAACATTTGTCTCTTTTTCAAAAGTTTAAACTGTGCTCCATGACAAGACAGAGATGACAGTTCCGTCTCACAATTAAAAGAATGCAAACGTATCTTCCTCTTCAAAGGAGTGCGCGTCAGGAGCAGATCACGTCACGGAGATAGAGAGAGAAAAGCAAACAAATCAATAGGGCTGTTTGGCTTTTAAGTATGCGAAGCACCGTGCAGCATGTCGCTTCACAAAGAAGCTGCACAAAAGGGAGCAACGTGAAGATAATCTTTCAGCATTTTTAGACGAGCATCCGTATCGTCTAGGTGTGCGAACAGCCCCCCTGCTCAATCCCCCTACGTCAGGATCAGAGAATGTCAGCGCAAGAGAGAGAGAGAGAAAAGTAAGTTGGGTAGCTTCTCAGCCATCTGCCAATAGCGTCCCTTGTATGAAATCAACTGGGCAAACCAACTGAGGAAGCATGTACCAGAAATTAAAAGACCCATTGTCTGCAGAAATCCGCGAACCAGCAAAAAATCCGGGATATATATTTAAATATGCTTACATATAAAATCCGCGATAGACTGAAGCCGCGAAAGGCGAAGCGCGATATAGCGAGGGATTACTGTATACATCCTTTACCCTTCTCGGCCACTTTCTGTTTGTTTTTTTTTTTAAGAGACTGTTTAACATCATGCCCTTGTTTTATTGTTATTGTTATTATTGTATTAGGGCTTGCTATGCTTATCCAGGGCCACTTTTTAACACCATTTTCTCGGTTTACTATCTTTCTATTTCAAGACTGTTAAAGGCTATATTTTATGCTTATAATTGTAGCACTGCCACATAAAAATGTATATGTTTTTTTTCTCTCTCTCTCTATGTAAAATCTCGTTGTCAGTTGAGAATACGGAAGATAAGATAGGCGGGTTGATAGAGAGGACCTTTTGGGAGGTACAGGGCTGTCATCGCGATTTCCGGGAGTGCCATGGAAACGGACACACTATTTAAATAGGGGCGCAAAAAGACAGGAGGAGAAGGAAGAAAAGACAGCCCGAGTTTTTATGGTGAAGGAAAAAAAGACATGACCCATCGGAGTCAAGGAGAACGATTGTTTTCGGGGAGCACCACAAGTCCAACGCAGTCTGGGGTGGCCACCTCGAAGATTCTGGATACGCTTAGGTTACCGTGAAAGGGATTGGAAGCAGTGTGTGCCATAAATCTTTTATTCTGGGATAGGCATGTCTAAGGAACTGAACTATGGGGAAACAGGAAAACGGAAAAAAGACTAAATCGAATGGACGGTGGGGAAAATTCTTGGATATATAATTTTTTGCTTTGTGTTTATTGTATATACTAGACAAAGAGCCCGTTTCGACAATGTAAGATGAAACGGGCACGAGTTTGTGTCAGCAGTGTATGAAGAACAAATGATAAGTAACGAAGAAGTTGTTTTGTAATGATTTTAGTCCGCTTTACTCATTACTGTACAGACTTGTACTGTTAGTTGATGAATTTTCCAGGCCTATAGTATAATATTGAATGATGAATGTGGGCAGCACGGTGGCGCAGTGGGTAGCGCTGCTGCCTCGCAGTTGGGAGATCTGGGGACCTGGGTTCGCTTCCCAGGTCCTCCCTGCGTGGAGTTTGCATGTTCTCCCCATGTCTGTGTGGGTTTCCTCCGGGCGCTCCGGTTTCCTCCCACAGTCCAAAGACATGCAGGTTAGGTGGATTGGCGATTCTGAATTGGCCCTAGTGTGTGCTTGGTGTGTGGGTGTGTTTGTGTGTGTCCTGCGATGGGTTGGCACCCTGCCCAGGATTGGTTCCTGCCTTGTGCCCTGTGTTGGCTGGGATTGGCTCCAGCAGACCCCCGTGACCCTGTGTTCGGATTCAGCGGGTTGGAAAATGGATGGATGGATGGATGGATGATGAATGTTCCAGTACAATATGGAATAGTAATAAGTATAAGCACCACAAACCTGATATATGTGTATTGAATGAATGCGCAATTGAATCAGAATGTGTAAT
Organism: Erpetoichthys calabaricus; assembly: GCF_900747795.2. Classification (NCBI taxonomy): domain Eukaryota; kingdom Metazoa; phylum Chordata; class Cladistia; order Polypteriformes; family Polypteridae; genus Erpetoichthys; species Erpetoichthys calabaricus. The sequence goes on from NC_041403.2 coordinate 160,354,055, forward strand.
TAGGCCTCGAGCTGTAGTCGAAATCGCCTTTCAGGCCTCTAGAGCTTTAATCGAAGTCGCCTTTCTCTTTGAATTTTTGTGGCCGTAAATCCGCCTCCTGCCGCGATGTTGGGGTTGGATGTCGGTCTCGTAAGGTTTTTCAGCCAGCTGCGCAGAAGGCGACTGCGCATTCAGCTTCGGACGGACGTGAGTGAGTGAGTGAGTGAGGAGGCAGGCGAAATATGTATTAAGATTGGAAGTGGGAGTTTTGTAGAGAATGTATTAATTATATTTTTTTTGTTGCATCTTTTCTCTGTGTGGTTTAGTAAGTATCGCTTTTATTATTATAAGTCAGCTTTCTGTGCTGTGGGAAGGGGCTGAAGGCAGTCTGAGGTTGATCTGCAATCATCAGTATAATTTTTCAGTGTAAACTTAGTGAAGTGTAGCGGATACAATCGTTACATAGTATTTGGACTGTATTGGCAATAGATATCTCAAATTTTAATCCTCATACACCACTGCTGGGGGGCTTGTTTTGTTTTGGTCGTGCTCTGTCTCTAGGTATGTCAGAGGACTGGGACTTTGTGAAGTGTGGTCCAGCCTCAAGTAGGGAGGCAAAATGGGGGGGTGGGGGGGACTAGGGGGGGGAGAGAAAGAGAGCAAGCTATGTCTAATCTATCCTTTTAATCCTTGTAATGATCAGTGCCAATGTAACAATAGGCTTCATGGCAATAACTCCTAGGAAAATTGGAAATTTAGGTCAAAGTGTTTCATTTTCAATTAAGACTACAAAATAACATTAAAAAAAAAATAAATAAATGTCTGGTAAAATAAGACCTACGCTAGGATGAGGCTCCAGAACTCATCTGGACAAACCAATGACCTGAAGATTTATAGCAAAGGCATTGGAATGGAAGGAGCATAATGTGAGAAATATTAGTAGTATTTATAAAGAAGAGTGTTTGCTATAATAAAGAAACTAACATAAAATAAAAATTTGATTTTGGTCCCTGGTTCATCAGTAGAGGTTGTTGTCACAGGGCTTGTTCTCACCTGGACAAAGCTGGCCGCACTGTGAGGATCAGGCGTTTTGATTTCTCCAGCACCTTCAGTACCACCCAGCCATCCCTGTTAAGGGGTAAACTCAGGGATATGCAGGTGGATGAGCCTGTGGGGTCCTGGATGATGGACTGTCTGTCAGGCAGACCGCAGTGTGTGAGACTTAAGAACTGTGTGCGCAACACTGGAGCGCCACAACAAACAGGCCTGTTCTCTTCACTCTGTCCACCTCCGACTATAAATATAAAACCAGGTCAGGTCACTTGCAGAACTTCTTAGAGATTCTGCGCTTATGGGGTGTGTTGATAAAGGAGATGAGGTAGAGGAGAGGAGCCAGGGAGAGAATTTTCTTTCTTGGTGCAAATAGAATTGCCTGCAAGTAAGTATCAGCAAAACCAAAGGAATTTGTTATTGACTTTCATTGAAAATCAAAGAGTCTCTATAAACGGTCACTACTGTCACTATTTAAGGAGTGGATTTAGTGTTGGTCCACTCCTACAAGTACTTGGAGATCCACATTAATGACAGGTTGGAATGGTCTCGGAATACGAAGGGGCTATAGATGAAAGGGCAGATCAGGCTCTTCTTCCTTAGGAGACTGCATTCTTTTAGTGTGGGAAGTGACATCCTTCACATCTTCTAAAACTCTTTGATGGCCAGTGCATTTTCTACTGGGCCAAGAACATCACATCAAGATAGGCCCACCGAATCAATAAAGGTAATTAAAAGCGCGGTCTCAGTTATGAGACACACCCAAGACCCCCAAGAAGATGTAGTGAAGGAAAGAATGAAAACAAAACTGAGTGCAATTATGAACAATGCTGCACATCCTCTCTTGACACCAACACTGAGGACTTTCAGCCAATGGATTATCCAGCAGACGAATGTCAAGAAACACTATGGAGGCTCCTTTATACCAACAGGAATACGCCTGCAAAGTGCCTTACTGGGGCTGGGACTGTCAAGTCAGAAGTTTTCTTTTCTTTCTTTTTACATTGTTCTTCCTTTTTAGTCATTCTAGTGTGTGTACAAACCATACTGTGTGTGTATTTATATTTATTTATCTGTCTATTTATGCATTTATTTATTTAATGAGGTTTGGTAAAAAGCCACATTTTCCCCTGGGGACAAATAAAGATCAACCATATAGTGCCTCTCTTACCTATCTAATTATCCTTCTTTGTATATATTATATTGTACCTTATCTATCTATCTATCTATCTATCTATCTATCTATCTATCTATCTATCTATCTATCTATCTATCTATCTATCTATCTATCTATCTGTCATATAGTGCCTTTCACATCTATCTATCTATCATATAGTTCTTTTCAAATCTATTTATTATATAGTGCCTGATCAATCTATCATATAGTCAATTTCACGTCTATCTATCTAACTATCTTATAGTGCCTTTCAAATCTATCTAATTTATTATATAGTGCCTGATCTATCTATCTGTCATATAGTGCCTTTCACATCTATCTATCTATTATATAGTACATTTCACGTCTATCTAACTATTTTATAATGCCTTTCAAATCTATCTATTATATAGTGCCTTATCTATCTATCTATCTATCTATCTATCTATCTATCTATCTATCTATCTATCTATCTATCTATCTATCTATCTATCTATCTATCTATCTATCTATTACATAGTGCCTAGTTACATACAATTGGACAGGCCATTGAAATGGGATGTTTTTGAACAAACAGTGCAGAATAAATGCCATACTTAAACCTCAAATGGAAAAATAAAAGGAAATTAAGGTAATCCACCTATCTCCTACCTGATCTGTTTTATTTAGGATTCTTCTTCTTCATCTTCAAGACTTGCAGCCAGTTGGATGCTGCAGTCTCAGCTCTGCAGAACAGAAGCATTAAACATCAGAGACAGAAGCAAGCTTGACCCCCACCACCACCACCAGGTCCACTTCACCCAGGCCCTACACTACCTCTCAAAAATGAGGCTCCTACCCATCTACCTGAACTGGCCATATATAATGGCGGTGCAAAAAAGACTGACCAAGAGAGAGATCAGATGTAATGCACTGTGTTCCAACATTTACTTCTCATGTCCAGCATTAATTTTTTCAGCAATTTGCGCAGCTGTAGCGCTTCTGTGGGATTGATCAGATGGGCTACCCTTCACTCCCCACGCACATCAATGAGCTGTGGGAAACCATGATCCTGTTGCCGGCTCACCGGTTGTCTTTCCTTGGACCACTTTTGGTAGACATTAACCACTGTATGCCAGGAAACACCCCACAAGACCTACCATTTTGGAGATGCTCTGACCCAGTTGTCTAGCCCTCACAATTTTCCCCTTCTCAAAGTCTCTCAGATCCTTACGCAGACCCATTTGTCCAGCGTCCAACACATCACCTTCAAGAACTGACTGTTCACTTGCTGCCTGATACATCCCACCCATTGACAGGTGCCATTGTAACAAGATAATCCATGTTATTCATTTCACCTTACAGTGATTTAAACGTTTTGGCTGATCATTATACATATGCACACATAGATTTTGAGCTTTATATATTTGATTGATTGATTGGTTGATTGATAGTTTTATAACCATTTCTGTTTTCATTTATGGTTTTGACCTTCCCCATTTTGGAAAAATCATAACACTCAGAGGCAGAGTCAGTCCTGAGAGGTCAACAACAGCCACAGACACCCTGCCACTTCTACTTATGTATCTCCAAGGACAACAATCAAAGGGTTGAAACCAGAAGGAGAGCCAGCCGTTCACTTCAGAATATGAGGAAGGAAGGACATCCTAAGGCGGTGGTTCTCAATCTGTGGGATGGCCCTCCTAGGGGGGCGTGAAGTAAGAAAAAGGGGGGAGCGAAGATGTGAAAAAAAGAAAACGAATCAAAAATATGAAAAATACATCTATTGAAACCAAAACAAATTAACTTAAACTACATTCTGATACTAGAAAAATAAATATAGAGTTAGATAAATGTTGATAAAAGTTAAGTAGGTATAATAAAATATGCATCTATGATATGTCATTAGTTAAAAAAGAACAAATTGGTATTAGTGGGCTCCTTTCAAAAAACGTTGGGGGGGGGGGGGGGGCACGATTAAAACTGTTATGAAAACTCGGGTCGCAAATACATAAAGGTTGAGAAACGTTGTCCTAAGGAATCCATAAGAACTCATCAGGAACCCTAACCTTGCAAACTAGGAAGTCTTCTGGAAAGTCCTACAGCAAGGAGCATTTTGAAAAGCCTGGTAGATCACTCCTCAGAGAGCCCAGAGTGGTTGTAAGGGACCCAGAACCACTAATTTATAAATCAGGAGTGGTCTACCCTAGACTTTCTCGTATACTTAGATATGGGGATGGGTAATTGAGGAGTAAACTGCAACACAATTATTATATTTTTATATTATGTACATTAAAGAATAATTAACAACAAATCAAATCAAATTAATAATATATTGAACAATTATTATAAAAGTAAAGTTGAATAAATCAAACTCTGCAGCTGCAGGAATAAAAAGTAAAGTACCACTTCCGGTTAGCGGAAATAGCCCAAAAGTTGATAGAATTCTATGTTTTGTCCCTAATACTTGTATGCAACATTTGGTTGACTGAAGTGAAAGCGTACTCAAGTTATCGTGTTTACACACACACACACACACACACACACACACACACACACACACACACACACACACAGAGACAGACACACACACACAGGGACATAATTCCAAAAATGGTATTTTCAGACTCAGGGAGGTCTAAAAGGTCGAGATTCATCAAAATCTCAAAATTGAATTTTTGGAGAATTCCAGTACTTTCCCTATACTTTGTATACAAGAACGTCAGGGAGGTCTAAAAAATCGAGATTCAATTAAAATCTCGACATCGAATCTGTGGACGATTACAATACTTTCCCTATACTTCGTATACGAGATAGCAAAAAAGAGACAAGGACTCTGATAATCCTAGGGTGAGCATTTTACTGATTATTTCTCATTGGGCAGTTTTATTTTAACAAGTCTACTCCTGTTTATTATTATTTTTTTATATCATAAATTCATTTATTCAGCAGATGCTTACAAATCAGTCACACATTAAAAGTTGACAATTCTGCAAGCTAAGTACACCCCCTTACACAGCTCCATGGCGGTCTCACTTACCCCTCTGTCTTGGCAGCCTTTTTCGGCAGCACTCTCTTGAAAATGTCCTTACTGAAGCCTGGAAACTTTCCTAATTTGGTTTTACCACCCGGGGATGTTTTGGAAGGCGATAGTGCATCCTCCTCACTGGCCCCGGCTGTTTCACCAGATGCTGCATCACAAGCATCCCCAGACTTTTTGGGGAATTTCAGCTTCTCCTGAATAGAAAGGGAACAAACAATGAAAGTCAAATATGGCAAAAAGCCGAGAGAAGTGATTACAGAGTCACCCAGGGACCACAACTATAATGAAGGCAAGAAGAAGGGAAAATGAAAAGAGCTGGCGGTGTGGATTAGAAATTGTCACTTTTATTGATGAAGGTTTTTTTTGCTTTCAACTCATAAAAGGTTGGGATTATCAACAGAATTCAACATAGTGACGACAACTGAAATGGAGCAACTCGTCGTTGATTCACACCACGCTCGTTATGAACATGGAGAAAAGGCTCATAAGATTTTAGCTCAACAAATGCATACACTAAGAAAGAACCCCTTAATGCAATTGGAATCAAATTCAGTGAATATAAAAAGTAAATAACATATTTAAAGAATAACTAGCCATGTGCGCCCAACTACGTTGCGCGTATTAAAGTTGTCTGTGAAGGGCTCCCTGTTTAAACGCGGCTGACAGTCGTGAACTGGGCCCTTCGTTGCACAGCATTATGATTTTTTATAAGGGAAACAAAATTACAAAACAAAACCCTTGGACATTGATTCGATAGGAACAGCCTACTCGGAATCACTGTCCGAATAGTAATTACGTGGTGGTGGAGGAGCATTTCTGCTTCTCTCCGTTCACAGTCCGTCTCGTTTTCATGACGCTGTCGTTCCCTCTCACGATCTCTTCTCAACCTTTCTCCAATCTCACAGGTTGCTTTGTGGCAATCCAAAGAGTAAGGTAGAACCAATGCTTCTTTCTTGAACTCCAAACGCCGACTGATGGATAAATCACAGAAGTGTGTCCGACTTATATACTCTGACTGCCGACTCCAAGAAGTGGGTGAACATTCGATTTGGACAAAGTGCTGCTAACGGCGGTCGATAGAAACACAAAAAACCACAGTCTCGACAACGAAGCAGATGTCGACGCCAGATCTAAACGCAAAGCACAGTGTTGACGCCAGATCTAAACACAAAGAGTGCTATCGACAGTGTTTGTAAAGAAAAGTAACAACCAAGGTGTTGTGTATTCAGCCAGTACAAACAGCACGTAGTCTCCTTTAGTTCAATCCTCTTTAATCACCACACTCCAACCTCATCCAACGATCCTCCCCCTCACTTCTTCTCCTCCTCCATCACTACTGCCCTCTACTGAACACACCAGGAACACCACACAAGGCAGTGAATTCGCGGACAAACAAAGATCAAGATCCAAATGAAGATTATATATAAAGATAGGAGAATTTGAATACAAAGGGAGGACCCAAAAATCCCCAGAATCAGTCAATAACGCTGGCAGTAGGAAGTCATTGTAGATATCGTATGCCTACAGTTTGGTTAAACCGTCCACCGAGGTTCATTGTGCTGTCAATACTAAGCCTGGTGTCTACCTATGACTCCCCAACCAGGAGTCAAAGCAGCCACCAACTGTTAACATGTAAGAGAATTTAACTCCGTCTGAGTGGACTTTAATGCCTCATCTTTGTTGAGAAGGGACCTGAACTTCCAAAAGAGACTTGAACTCCTCTTCAGACTTTAACTGGAACCTGGGCAGGCTCCTTCGTCCATTCCCCATCCCATTCATTGAACCGGCTCTTTTCATTCACTTTATCCATTAACTTACTACCATAAGGACGGAGCTGTGAAAGCGTCTTGACCTCTGAATCCGTGGGAATCGTAACAACGAGAGACAGTTTTCCTGAATATGACTGACTGCTGCTGGTCTGTTGTTGAATGAATTAATGAGCAACACACTACACCGTGGGCCAAAAAACCATGCCACTTAATTATTTTCAACTATAACTCTGTTATTTCTTGATCGATTTTTTTACACTTTTACACGCTATATATGCAAGCTTGGCCATTCCCATTTTCAGCAGTTTCATTCCCGGAATGCAGGAATGAAAAATGTCCGGGAATCCTACTACATTCAACCCAGTGGGGAGTCCAGCGCTACAGCAGACAGAGGCAGGCACTCACCATTCCTGGAAGGACATGTCAGGTTGTTGTGTGTTCAGATCCCAGCCTCCCACCGTCAGCACATAAAACTGACAGAGAATACTGCCTTACCTTATCCTGCACCATGGGAGAGGTGGGATGTGCTCGCAACGCCAACTGTCAAAGTTAAACCACAAAGCCAGTGCAAGATGGGAAGAATACCTTTATTGACAGATACGTGGAGTCACTCTGTATGTGAAAAGAGATGATTGACTTGCAGATGATGGAGGCACTTCTTAAATGCACTTGTTAATCACAAAAAGTGTGATTAGTTGCACATCTCATGTCCTGTGACCATGCAGGTTCTGCTCCGGCTTCTGGGAGTTCTTGAACCCGACACCATCGGTAATGTCACCGATGAGCTTAGGCAGTGAAGACATCAACCATGAAGCAAGGGGAAGGTGCAAAAAGTGCAAAGTGCTTTTTTAAAAAAAAAAATCAACAAAATCAAAGTGTTCAAATAAATAGTGCAGTGTCTCTCAAATAAGTCATTAAATAAATAATCCATAAAAACAAGTGAACGGTGGAGGTTAAAAATACACTAGAAAAAAAATCGTTTAAAAACTGAGGTTAAAATAACGGCTGGAAGCAGTCTTTCTTTAAAATTAAAGCCAGGTGCGTTCTTCTACTGGCGGCTCCCCTGCTTCTCCCATTCAGGCTCCGCAACAGGGGAGTCATCCTACCAGCAAATGTAGCTCCTTCTTTTCTGGTCTGGTAGCCCTCCAATCCCCAGCTACATCGGGCTCCAGCCGGACCGAGACTTGGGTTCCCTCCCCAGCGGCCAGGGTGCTCACGCTAAGGCTCAACATGCCCAAAGCCTCCACGACTCCCGCTACCTTCTGCGCGGAGTCGTTTCTTCTGCAGTTTAGAGGAGCTGGAGTGACCGCTTCCAACAGCCCCCCTCTGAGAGTTGTCCAAACACTACCAGATGCGTTCCACCTTAACAGAGCCTGTTCTTGCTCGCGCTCTAACTCGCTCACGCACCGCCTTTCTCCTTCCTGCTTCCTTCTCCTTTAACTCTGTGAGGGCTGAATATTTGCCATGTGCAAAAGTTCGCTGACAACACTGCTATCGTGGGCTGCATCAGGAGTGGGCAGGAGGAGGAGTATAGGGACCTAATCAAGGACTTTGTTAAATGGTGCGACTCAAACCACCTACACCTGAACACCAGCAAAATCAAGGAGCTGGTGATGGATTTTAGGAGGCCCAGACCCCTCATGGACCCCGTGATCATCAGAGGTGACTATGTGCAGAGGGTGCAGACCTATAAATACCTGGGAGTGCAGCTGGATGATAAATTAGACTGGACTGCCAATACTGATGCGCTGTGTAAGAAAGGACAGAGCCGGTTATACTTCATTAGAAGGCTGGCGTCCTTCAACATCTGCAATAAGATGCTGCAGATGTTCTATCAGACGGTTGTGGCGAGCGCCCTCTTCTACGCAGTGGTGTGCTGGGGAGGCAGCATAAAGAAGAAGGACGCCTCACGCCTGGACAAACTGGTGAGGAAGGCAGGCTCTATTGTTGGCATGGAGCTGGACAGTTTGACATCTGTGGCAGAGCGACGGGCGCTCAGCAGGCTCCTGTCAATTATGGAGAATCCACTGCATCCACTGAACAGGATCATCTCCAGACAGAGGAGCAGCTTCAGAGACAGACTGCTGTCAATGTCCTCCTCCACTGACAGACTGAGAAGATCGTTCCTCCCCCAATCTATGCGACTCTTCAATTCCACCCGGGGGGGGTAAACGTTAACATTATATAAAGTTATTGTCTGTTTTTTCCTGCATTGTTATCACTCTTTAATGTAATATTGTTTTGTATCAGTATGCTGCTGCTGGAGTATGTGAATTTCCCCTTGGGATTAATAAAGTATCTATCTATCTATCTATCTATCTATTATATAGTGCCTTTCACATCTATCTATCTATCTATCTATCTATTATATAGTGCCTTTCACATCTATCTATCTATCTATCTATCTATCTATCATATAGTGCCTTTCACATCTATCTATCTATCTATCTATTATATAGTGCCTTTCACATCTATCTATCTATCTATCTATCTATCTATTATATAGTGCCTTTCACATCTATCTATCTATCTATCTATCTATCATATAGTGCCTTTCACATCTATCTATCTATCTATCTATTTATTTTTTTCCCAAAAAAAGTTTTCTGAACAGCACACAATGCGCTGGTTTCGCACAAAAATCAACATAAATCGTCTGTCGCTACACGATGTGGCTGCTGTTGGTGCCTGTTTGGCATCTCAGGCAGCAGTAGCTGTGCAAGGGCAGCTCGATGGCCAGCAGGAATGCAGCCTTCACGCAGCAGATGGGCGACAGTGGCAGTCGCTGCGTGACACAATATGGTTTGTACCTCTTGTCATCCTAAGTGCTCCTTCTAGGCGAACGCTGCTGTAAGCGTATCAGCTACATGGACACGTTGAGCACCACGATCAACTAGGGACCAGTAGGCTGATGCTGGTACCTCAATTTCATTTTTGATCTCCATCTCCAGATCACTTGCATCAAAGTCAAAGTCAGACGTCCATGGAGTATTTTGCTTTGCACCTTTTTTAGTCTCCCCAGATACTAATGCCATTTTTGAGGCTGTTTGCTCTTTGCTACTCCTGCACGCGCAGGGAATCGAGGTCAAATCAACAAAGCTACGTAACTTTCCTTCAAGCAAAGAGAGTCGAACTCAAAAGTAAGGGCGAGTTTTGTCTCCATTTACAGCCAATTACCGTCCTCTACCCCTGAATTTTGACAAAAGTCAACATCAGCCCTGAAAGAGTTAATCTCCCATTCTCTTTTTTCTCTTTTCCTCCTCGTGCTTCTATTAAATATTACGTGGACGTGGATCAGATGTGGCAATTAGCAGCTCCCGGTAACAATTACGGATGCGGACGACTCCTCACCTGTGCACTTAAGCGAGGACCATCCGCATCACGAATCCATCCGCCACACTACCACGTCCCCTCTCTAAGCTGCGAGTGCGGCGATTATTTATTTAAAAAGTGGCCTTTGATCTGAGCTGTGGACCTGCCACACCACATGTCCTTGCTAGTTATATATATAAATAAATAAATATATATAAATCCAACATTTGTATGTCTGTCCGCTTTTCACGAGAGAACTACTTAACAGATTTAGCTCAGGTTTTTCCTATAATTTGCTTGAACATTCTGGTTGATTTTGTGTCTTCTCTAATTGTGCTAAGTATCATAGTTCACTTGCAGAACCGGTTTATTTGCACGAATCCGAGAGACACAGCAGGCCGAGGAGAGGGGAGTGGGGCCCTCCTCACTCACATCGCCAGCCTCGGGGCGTTCCTTACCTCCACTTAGCTAGCAAACAAGAAAACTACTTAATGGATTTAGATCGGGGTTTTTTCTATAATTTGCTAGAACATTCCGGTTGATTTTTTCCGACTTCTCTCATCACGCTAAGAATCATAGTTCGCTGGCAGGAGCAATATATTTGCGCAAATCCAAGAGAGCAGCTGTGGGCCGAGGCAAGGGGAAGGTGGGACCTCAGGAGTACAGAGCTGGGCTAGCTAGTGATACCTTTTTGTTCAGTGGACATTATCATCTAGAGCAGCGTTTCTCAACCTTTAAGTATTTGCGACCCGAGTTTTCATAACAGTTTTAATCGCACCCCCCTAACGTTTTTTTGAAACGTTTTGAAAGTTTTTGCTGCCGACACACCGCTACAAGTTTGAAATTTTCCTACGAATAGCAAAATTACACCACATATGGCAACATTCGCACCTCCTTTTCTGTTACTTTGTTACCCACAGTCTGAGAACCGCTGATGTAGAGATTGTTACGGAGTAGCGTTTGACATTTTTGAGATGGAGATCAGAGCTACGTGTATTTTAGAGGTTAGCTGCTGATTAGGATATCACAGGCATATGCTTTTCTCCCCATGAGGGGAACGCTGTCCCATCAGAGCTGAACACCATCAGATACCGTGCCAACGTTTGACATCGGAGCGTACCTACCTTCCGCTTGGCCAAAAATTAAATTTTTTTTAATTGATTTTTAAAGTGTGTCCTGTTTCATTACTACATGGGTAGATCCGTGGGGGACAGCTAGTATCATATATACAGAGGGTATGTCATAGTTCATTTATCATACTTCGTAAAAATCATCATCAACATCTGACCTTGGTGTAAACATCCATTCATCCATCCATTTTCCAACCCGCTGAATCCGAACACAGGGTCACGGGGGTCTGCTGGAGCCAATCCCAGGGCACAAGGCAGGGAACCAATCCTGGGCAGGGTGCCAACCCACCGCAGGACACACGCAAACACACCAAACACACACTAGGGCCAATTTAGAATCGCCAATCCACCTAACCTGCATGTCTTTGGACTGTGGGAGGAAACCGGAGCGCCCGGAGGAAACCCACGCAGACACGGGGAGAACATGCAAACTCCACGCAGGGTGGACCCGGGAAGCGAACCCGGGTCTCCTAACTGCGAGGCAGCAGCGCTACCACTGCGCCACCGTGCCGCCCAACTTCCGGAATATATGAGTGGCATGGATTTCTATTTTATTACATATTTCGGACATCTTCTCTTTCCGACTGCTCTTATCAGACAACCTGTGGCGACTGCACATTCTACAAAGAAATTCCACTAAAGAATCAGTGAGGTCACAAGTTCAGTCTAATTATTCAACACCTTCGACTTGTCCCGACTGTAAGGACAGCACTACATGGACATTCTGCTGCCCACTGAGCCCAAACATTCACCAACTACCAAATGTGTTGTGTGCAACAAGCGTAGACAGAGCAAAGAAACGTGTTATATATTTGTGGCACATGCTCTTCTGCATGATGCCATCCATATTACTAACCGAAGGTTGTAAACCGGATATGGACGCAGGGTGCTGGGCGCAGGGTGCATCGAGGTGCACGCGCACTGCCGCACTGCAATGAGCCCGCCACCTGTAAACTAGACTTGCTCTAATCCACTGTGCCAGTAATGTAGATCACATAACGGTCATTCAGTTTGGCGCCCGCCCCAGAGTCCAGAGTCAAATGCAGCGGCTTCCCAAAACGCAGTGGCTTCCCAGAGTCAGTAGGTGGCGCTCAAACAACACAACCTGTGAGCTACACTTGCTCTAATCCACTGTGCCAGTAATATAGATCACATAATGGTCACAGACTCTAACCCAGCGGCTTCCCAGACTCAGTGGCTGGCACACAAACACCACAACCTGTAAACTGAACTTGCTGTGCTCCACTCTGCCAGCAGTCGGTGTCAGCAAAGGCAACAGAATCACGTCTCCACAAAACGAGACCACTTTACTACAGATATGCTTATGTAGTTAAATGACATTTCCCCAGACGCACCCACCCTCCATGATATGTCATCCATCCAGATATCAGACGGAACAGAAACTGATTGCCATTCTTGGATTTCCAATTCGCCAGCGAATCGCGGGCTTACTTGTACTTCTAGAACTCTCAATCAAATGGAGACCTTAAGTCAGGTTGCTGGTCAAAATACAGCAATCAACAGTTTCTTTACATTTTTGGTCGATAAGAGAACCGTTGCTTTCTTACGAATTTTGATAGAGTTTATTATTTATCATATAAGCATAGGGGCGGCATTGTGGCGCAGTGGTAGCGCTGTTGCCTCGCAGTTAGGAGACCCGGGTTCGCTTCCCGGGTCCACCCTGCGTGGAGTTTGCATGTTCTCCCCGTGTCTGCGTGGGTTTCCTCCGGGCGCTCCGGTTTCCTCCCACAGTCCAAAGACATGCAGGTTAGGTGGATTGGCGATTCTAAATTGGCCCTAGTGTGTGTTTGGTGTGTTTGCGTGTGTCCTGCGGTGGGTTGGCACCCTGCCCGGGATTGGTTCCTTGCCTTGTGCCCTGTGTTGGCTGGGATTGGCTCCAGCAGACCCCCGTGACCCTGTGTTCGGATTCAGCGGGTTGGAAAATGGATGGATGGATGGATATAAGCATAGACCAATAGTGTAACGTACTGGTAATAAATGGTCCAGTAGTCAATATGCTATGATGGACTGGTGGTAATTGCAGTGGGGGGGTACACTCTGACCCCCACTGACAATTAATTGACCTGATCAGAAACGAGTGCTCTCGGAGTCCATGAATGCCAACAGTTGCCAAGGTGAAATTTTGATTACAGAAAACAGCGAAAGGAGTGTCGACATAAATGCAAAAAATTCATAGTGAGGCACAGATAGAAGTAAAACCATAACACGGCAGCCACTCAGAGGCTTACCTTACCTGTGCAGGTTCAAGTCCCTGTCAATGGAGCTGATCACACTTAGCATTTGACCCTCACCTGCAGCGTGGCGGCATCAACTCCAGGGAATAGCTGAACCCGGCCTGCAGGAGAGATGGGTGAGCGGGCCGGACTGCCTTTCACCGGTGACGACTCAAGTCGTGCACATTTTACATCCCGGCCATCCTCTTCATCGCCATTCTCATCGTCATTATTGGTGGGAGCAGCTTCAGCTGCTGCTCGAGGCTCTACAGAAAAGGAGAAGGACAATAGGATTCAGTTGTAGCCCTAAATGATAGATAGAATGATAGAAGAGGGCAGAATGGGCTCAGTTAAAATTCCCATCGGCAGAAACCTTTAGAGTAGGATCCATAAATGTGTTGAGATTGTTTTGGGGTATTTTTAATGTGTGTTGGACACACTGACTAATTGAATAAATGAATCAAGTGTGTGAATGTTGGCCCTGAAAGGACTGGCATTTCATCCAGTCCAAAGTGAGTTCAAGTTCAGAAAATGAAAACTTACACTACTACTAAGCCATTGTGATGGGCGGCCGGCGTTTCAGTCTGGCCGGGATGTCCCTGAACAGTAAGAAGGAGGAAGAGCAGGCTTTTTAGGACACTACCTCCCCTGGGACACTAGATGGCAGCTCCCCTGGATGGAAATGGTTCCCCGGATTCCCTCAGGGCATCATAGGACATGGAGTCCATTTCCTCAGCCCTGTTGGGTGCCGTGGGTGCCACCAGAGGGAGCTCACAAGGAGCCTGGGGACTCCCAGAAGTACTTCGGAGGCATGAGGACGGAAGCCCACAGTACTTCCAGGCTACTGAAGGAAATATATGTGGTGTTTGACCTGGAGAAGGAACACTTCCAGGTCATGGACTATTTAAAGGACTTTGGGAAACCCAGCAAGGAGATCCGGAGTTGGGTGGTAGAGTGACGGAGCTGCTGGGAGGAATGGAGGATTGTGATTATTGCATTGATTATTGATTATTGATTATTCTTATTATTGGAGAATTGTGGAGTGTGCGGTGCTTTGTGCACTTTATTTGAAGAAATTATTAAAGAATTCTTCTTGGTGCTTTTAAACGTGTGTTCTGGGCGTCTGTCTGTGGGGTTTCACGGGGCAACAGCACCTCTAGCGTCCACACCATTAAGAAGGCAAACAGAATGTCAGGTTATATAGCACCTTGATGGGTGGCGCACAATCCAAGGAGGTTCTGCTCAAGCTTTATAACACACTGGTGAGGCCTCATCTGGAGTTCTGTGTGCAGTTTTGGTCTCCAGGCTACAAAAAGGACATAGCAGCATAGGAGTAAGTCCAGAGAAGAGCGACTAGGCTGATTCGGGGGCTACAGGAGATAAGTTATGAGGAAACATTTAAAGAGCTGAGCCTTTACAGTTTAAACAAAAGTAGATTAAGAGGTGACATGACTGAAGTGTTTAAAATTATGAAGGGATCCAGTGGATCAAGACTGTTATTTTAAAATGAGTTCATCAAGGACACTGGGACACAGTTGGAAACTTGTTAAGGGTAAATTTTGTACAAACATTAGGAATTTTTTCTTTACACAAAGAACGATAGACACTTGGAATAAGCGACCAAGTAGTGTGGTAGACAGTAAGACTTTAGGGACTTTCAAAGCTCAACTTGATGTTTTTTTGGAAGAAATAAGTGGATAGGACTGGCAAGTTTGTTGGGCTGAATGGCCTGTTCTCGTCTAGAGTGTTCTAATGTTCTAGGAAACTCTCGAACCGCCAGTACTTGAAGAAAGGTGGTTCATGCTCCCCAGGTCACTCCAGCACCTTTCTTGTGCCCTAACAATACATACAATTGTCATTTGCACTTGGGAGTGTATGACTGGTGAAGGATGTGAAGCACAATTACGTGGTGGTGGTGGTGGTGGTAGCCCACACCTCAAATTCATTGGTCATTTATGACTTCCTGTTGTGCTCCCGAGTAGTGCTAATGAAATGTTCATGCATCTCTCTGCTGTTCTCGTTGTGCTCATTCCTTTGTGCTTACATTGTGTATGACGCACTTGACACTGAGCAGAAGGAATTGCTGGCCTTCATTTTTCTATAGCTTGCACTGTAGCTCAATGGCTTTACATTCAAGCTGACGTGTGGCAGGGCTCTGCTGCCTCCACATTTCTCGATGGCTCCCACTTTTTTGGCTCAAGACCGAGCTGAGATTACAAATTGTGTTATTTCGGCGTGTGGTTGATGTACATCTGCTTTATCTGTGCAAAATGTGCATGTCTGTCACCAGATGTTGCTGATGTTCTTTTCCTGTCAGCCATGTCATGTCACCGTGCTGTGACAAGGACCCAAAGCCCAATTATGTGGCCTATGTAGCCCACATGTCCAATTCATGGGTTGTGCTATGCGTATCACAGCATAAGTTCTCGATTAAGACTAAGGTCAAAGTTCAACGCCCAATTGTTTGCTAGTTTTTGAGTTACAGAAAACCATTTGCATTTTATATATATATATATATATATATATAGAGAGAGAGAGAGAGAGAGAGAGAGAGAGAAATGTAGCTACACTGCCCTCCAGAGGCTGGTGGCACCTACTGCAGCAGTTGCCAAATGTAGAAGCATTGATTCTTGATCATGAACATACCAGTGGAATCTCGAAACATCCAGTCGCTTTCGCTCTCCGCCTCTCGATCTTCCCGGCAGTTCCTCGGCACTTGAACTGGGGCCCGGTGGCCCCGTTTTCTGTTCAGGTTGGCTCGATTTCTGTACACAGAGTTGTCCAAGATCTCTGAACGCTGAGAGATAAAGGAAAAAAAAATACAAATCATATTTGGGTACAATCCAAAAATGTAAAAGCGGGATGAACGTGAAGTCACAAAACCCTTTCTGCTACACAGGGTGCAGCCTCATGCGCAGAGGAGTATTTCTTCTCTACTTACCTCAATTGATGAAAAGTCCAGAGGAGGAAGAGAAGGAGTAACTTCTGCATCGGGGCTAACTGGCGAGAGTATTTCTTCTTCTTCTTCTTCTAGATGACTGGTGTCCTCCATTGTTTCGATCAGGGTCTCAGATTGACTATTATCAGCCTCTGGATCTGGGATGTGGTCCATAGAAGATCTCTCTTCTTCCTCACCTTCTTCATCATCTGTGTTGGCTTCTCTCTCCTCTTCCATTTCAGAGGGTTCTCGTTTCGTTCCCTCCTGGTACTCCAGTGGGCTCTGCTCACTCTCGTCCACTTCTAATGACTGGCGGTGATCGCTGCTGCAGCTGCTACCACTTCTGCTTCTCTTCATTTCGTATTCAGGAATGCCATGGAACGATTGGTCAGTGGTGTCTGGGCCTAGAGTCTCTTCTTCTTCTTCTTCTTCTTCTTCTTCTTCTTCTTCTTCTTCTTCTTCAGCCACTGGAGGACAGCTTTTAACAGATCCGGGCTCCTTTTTCTCAGGTAGAAACTGGGACCAGTCATCCCCAACAAAAAGTTCATCCACTAGATTGATTGGACTGAGACCGGGATCAAAGTTCAAGGAGTCACTGCCTGAACTGATGAAGAGAAAACAAGAATTAGAAAAGATCATTTAGGGGCAGTCAGCTAGATTCAGTCTTGCTCTTTGTTCACTCTACTGAACATGAATACATTTCTTCTAGTAAGCAAGACCCTGTTATAGGGTTGCATGGTATACTGGTACTAAAAAAGAATGAAAAACCTAAATTTTAAAAAGGCATGTACCAGCATTTCAGTAATTTTGGTACCAGCAGTAAATGGGAGTTTTCAAAGATCTCATGCTCAGCTCTTCGTTCTTCCACTCTTCGGTGTGCTGAAGACTCCATGGGGGGCGGGGGTGGGGGGGGTGGCTGGGGGGTCAGGATTTGGGAGCCCTCCACCCCACTCATTGACACGCTGAGGAAGTCAAATGGGAAGCCCTGTTTGCATTTAAGCCACACAACTGTGTGGCACTCCAGGTAGACACACGATAAGTGTTGTGCAAGTTCACACCCCACAAGAACTCACTCAAAGTTCAGTTCACACAGATTAAAATGAATAAATTCACATTCATAGTTCACCATTTTAATTTTGAACAATTTTGAATTTTTTAAGGAGTGAGAATAAATGACCCATGAGTTTACTTTTTTCAATTTTGCAGGCCTTATATTAAGCTATTACAGTGTTCCTGAATAAAATACAATAATTATGAAGACTTTTTTATTTAAATACACTTTGTTGAGTTATACCCAGCAACAAACACATATAACCATATATGCTAATATCCTCCCAGTCAAAAAAGAAATTAAATAGATGCAAGTATACATATAAATGACCGCTCTATTTCCAGCCGTAGCATGTAGGTGAACTAACCGATTATGCTGCCGGTCAAAATTTGTGTCACATATTGGATTTCCAATGGGAAAAAATATAAAGTGGCCTCACGAAGTACAACGTTTTCCTAAAAGTGAAAGCGGAGCTTCACCGCGTGCTTGTGATAGTGGGGGTGCAGCTTAAGCACAAGCAGGCAGACACAGACAGGGCCTATTTGAGTTTACATTATTTTTTCCAAATGCAAAACCATTTGTACAAAATAAATTTTCAGAAAAATCCATTATTTGTGCTTATCCAAATACCGGATTCAGATTCAGATACACCCCTACATTACAGGGTAAGGCAAAACATTTAATCTGGACCTAAACCAGATCCAGAATGTCACATAAAACTGAACTAGCTCACGTTCATTTTCTTCACTTGCAAATACGTTACGTTAAGTTCACCGTTCTTAGAAAAATGAGCTTGTTCAATGAATGCACTCTTTGATCTAGTTCATGAACAACACTACACAAGATTGAGTTTAGCAAAAAAGCACGCAAGAGCTTTACAAATGAGGCTCGAGGAGAGCAAAACACCAACTCAGAAACAAGACGCTAAGTCAAAGTCACAAGTCAGAGCCTTACATGCCTATTAGCAAGAAGTTTTAATAAATAATCCAGTCTTGTTGTGTGTTCCTCAATCATTCTCTATCATGTTCTCAACATGAGCAGCTTAACGGCATCACAATCTGCG
The DNA here is from genome assembly GCF_900747795.2 of Erpetoichthys calabaricus. Classification (NCBI taxonomy): domain Eukaryota; kingdom Metazoa; phylum Chordata; class Cladistia; order Polypteriformes; family Polypteridae; genus Erpetoichthys; species Erpetoichthys calabaricus. Next base: position 160,372,759 of record NC_041403.2, read on the forward strand.
CTGTTTTCATTTTCTGTTTATCGTGTACACATAGTAAGTAAACAAAGCAACAGTATTGTGAATTTAGTAACAAAAGGCCGGTGGCCAGTAATACTGGATTGTTCAAAAATATAAGGATTTGTTTTGATGAAAAATTATACTGTAATCAGTTAAGTTCAGATATATCATGTTATGTGTGCGATGATCAGGAGTGTCCCATAGATATTGATTGATGTGTTTAAGGTTGTGCCACAACCACTAACCCACTTTCTGGTTCTTTTAGAATGGAGGTGAACACGTTGGTAGATAACTGACATCACTTCCAATCCTAACTTTTCTAACTCCATCTCACCCAATCCTTCCGTACTTAAAGCCACATCTGCCAGGAATTCTCTGTTCATTTTGAAACCAGTTTCTTGAGAATATGGATCTTCACATCGTCCAAGCTGGGCAGAAGCTTTTTGAGAGCAGACAGTTGGACCCCTGCCTTGTGTCTACTGATCGCTATCTGACATTAAACAGGGTGTCCACTAGAACCCTAATTCTTTGTTGTCTCTTTTACATCTTTTCTAATTGTCACAACCACAATCAGGAATTCTCCTCGTACATATGTACACAAAGTAGAAAGAAAGGTATCAGGTGGGAGACCAGAGGAGTGGGTGGTTTTTCCCCGCCAAGTAGATATAAAAGCAAGAGATAGAGAGATTTTAGAGACTGGTGCTTGCCACCTTTTCGGGGTTTGGTTTGTCAGTTGGGACACATTGTGGTCCCTGAGGGTAATGGTGTTTGGGGTCTCCCTTGTTCATACATAAAGCTGGGAGACACAGCAATTTTAGGAAGGACAATCTGGGGTGTCTATTCTACATAAGCTAGGAGACAGAGAGGTTCCCATAGATAGATAGATAGATAGATAGATAGATAGATAGATAGATAGATAGATAGATAGATAGATAGATAGATAGATAGATAGATAGATAGATAGATAGATAGATAGATAGATAGATAGATAGATAGATAGATAGATAGATAGATAGATAGATAGATAGATATTTTAGGTAGGAGACTGGGGTGGGGTCTACAATTTCCAGATACATATGACATTACAGTACTGCAAGGCTGCAATGTGTGTCTTTACAGAGTACTGAAAGAAGAAGTTACCATTCTTGGTAAAATAAAATGTGCCAATACTGCATACAGATTTAGTCCCACCTGACTTCAAACGTCACCAGTACGCATGAAAAGCTCCGACACTATAAAAAGTAAAACATAGTAGTGTTTTATGGAGTACCAGAGGAATACCAGCTTAATTCAAGCACTGGATACAATGAAATTCTTATTTGACTGATGGGTAACTCATTATAAGTCTTTGTCAGGGCGAATCTTGCACTGTAAAAATATAAAAACAAAATACAATGGGACCAACACAGCCTGGATTCAGGTGGCCCAGCTATCTCCTCACTTGCTGGATGGAAGGATACTGTTGACCGCACCTGCAATTTTGCCTTTCTCGATGGGCCTGATACAACATTTCTTCATATCAGTTTAATGAGCCGGAGTTCCTTTCCCACTTCCTGCCATTCACAACTCACTGCAGGCCACAATGGCGGCCAGGCTTACTGATTTCTCATCCCTATATGGATTGCTAAGACACCCTGGCAACAATCCGGTCATAGAACTGTACGCTAGGGCTCCTCAGTTGTCTCCTGGACACACATTTCCCATATCATCATCGCCACTGCATTTTTTTTCCTACCCCCCTCCACCCCAGATCAGAGTTTAAGTCACTATGCCCCTCAATTTGCACCTCAGGTTTGTGTGGCAAACACAATGCCAGGTTTCTTCCACCTGTGTTTCTTTATTTGATGTCAAACTACCATAGCTAAATGATTATTTTTTTGTTTTGTTTCGTTTTTCATAAGTTGGTCAGCTTCACACCTGCTTAAACACCAAAGTATATGAAATTTGACGCCCAAATGAGGAAAACAGAAAAAAAAGGCTGGTGCCAACTGATAAGGTTGTGCTAAGCAGATAAGAGCTGCATTCGTTCAAACAGTAAGGACCAAGTTCACTTCAAATGCAGAACTAAATGTGAGCAGCTGTCAGTTTAAGTAAAATACTAGGCCAGCCCTGGGAAGCCCCTTATCTGCAAAATAACATGGCACCCAAGCAGAAATCATTTGGTTTATTTCAGAGGCTGTACTCGGCTGGTATGGTGGATACGATCTCAGGGTTACAGCTCATCCAAGATGGAGTGCATACTTTCAATGTCATCAAGCTCATCTGTGAGCCATTCAAAGGACTAATGTCCTAGGAAAAGGATGATCTTGACTGGTGGCCATCCCTGTCAGGATGAGTGACATCAACTTATGTGGAAAATGGAGCCAAATTCTGAGGGAGCAATGTGGCTACATGAGCTGTGCCTGCCTGTTTACTCCTACTATTACTTTTGTAACACAGTCCAGTGTGACACACGCATGTCAGAGGGTCACCCACAGGCCTCATCTAAGGTGTGTAATACCACCTTGTGGCGAGAGCAAACGCTGGCACTAATCACATGCTCCCCCTGACCAGTGAGGGTAGTTGACTTCACCCCTTCTGGTCCGCCACCTATACATTCCAAGGCTACCAGAAGGAGGCGCCATTCTATGATAGGAGTACCGCGCAGGGAAGACCTCCATCCTCGTGGCCTACCTTCAAGAAAACCCTAAGCTTTAGCCCTAACAGGCGATCAACGTTTTGTTGGTTTACTTAAGCGCCATAGAGCGGAATACAGACTTAAAAAGATTACAGAGTTTCAGAAAAAAGCCTTCGAGAGTTAAATGGGGAGGACTGGGTTGGTACCCCAACATTTATCCACTCCATCTTGTGATTCCTCCCTCAACCACACCACCCAAATAATAATGAAAAAATACAGTAAATAGAATAATTAATTAAAATAACTGTTACCACACTGGCAGGGGAATCTACTATGAGGGCAACCTGAATGCGCACCCAAGGGCCCTCTTCAGGAAGGGCAATTTTCACATCGCACGTTATACCTTAATGAGTGAGCGCGCATTGAATTTCCATTTAAACCCGCACTTAATGGGATATGTGGGATATGTGGACAGCAGTGCAATCAGATGAGATCTCGAGGGGGGTCCCCCCCACCCAAACCAGGTCACATTATTAACAAGCAACCTCCTGTTTCAATGAAACAAACATTTAACGTTTTTCTCAAATCTCCGTGCAGGAGCTCATTTCATTGAGTTACCTCAGGGCCTGTGGGGGTCTTATTCTGGCCTAGCTACCACCATTATTTTTTTTATTAATATTATTGTGAATATTATGTGAATTTCCCCTTGGGATTAATAAAGTATCTATCTATCTATCTATCTATCTATCTATCTATCTATCTATCTATCTATCTATCTATCTAATCATCCCCTGTCCATTATTGGCTAACTCACCCGCTCACATGAAACTTACTGGCTCAAAATGGCTGCCGTCGCATCATACAGGTGGAGGCTGCGTATCGCTAGTGGTTGAAGTGACTCCTTCTCTTTATGTTATACTAGCCATCTATTATGATCAGAGATGGCATAGCGGTGCAGTAGTCAGTGCTGCTGCCACATAGCTATGGAGTCCTGGGCTCAGCGCGCACTGCACACATGCATGTTCTTCCCCACATTCTCTCCCATGTATTCCAGTTTTCATTCCACATCCCAAGTACATGCATGTTAGATTAACTGGTGCCTCTAAACCTGATGTCACATTGCATAGCTTCTAGTCGTTGGGGATGTCAACTTGTAGTTGCTAATCCTGTCACCAGTCCTTGACTGAAAATCACCTGCGTGTCACAATTACGGACCGAGTGCCGACAGTTGTGCTCATCCTGTGCTGTCTGATGGAGCCGGTGTTTTACGATGGGTTAACAGCTACAGTAAGTTCAGCCACAATCTCCGACCCTGTTTTTTTTTTTTTCATTCTGTTTGGACAGAAACACACAACAACAGACGCACAAGCTCTGTTTACCCGCGTTGCTTATTCTTCATCATACATTCTACACAGTGTACTTCTGGATGGGCACTCATTGCTTGTCAGCTCTCATGCACAAAGAGCCCACCACAACGACTGAAGACGTAATGACAGGTCAGTCTTTAGCAATACTGCCTCATGAGTCTACTATCCTGGGTGTGAAAGATGCCCCACCTGGCCGTTGTCTGTGTGAGGACTGCATGTTCTCCCTGTGTTGGAGACTGACACCCTATTGACGGTGGCTTCCTACCATTCTACAGTACAAATGTTGCCAGGATAGCAACAGCCCTTTACAACCCTAACCTTAGAAAATGTATGAATGAAAAATATAGCATATCATTTTCAAACCCATTTAATTTTGTTAGAGCCTATCGCAGACAGCATAGGGCACGAGACAGGAAAAAACCCTGGGCAAGGTAATACACCTCCACACACACTGGGGCCAAGTTGGTGTCGCCAATTGGAGCAAACTCCATGCTGGGACACGAACCCTGGTCTCCTAATTGCAAGTCAGCAGTGCTACCTGCACCATCATGCCTCCATAATATAATATAGGGCGGCACGGGGGCACAGTGGTAGCGCTGCTGCGTCACAGTTAGGAGACCTGGGTTCACTTCCCAGGTCCTCCCTGCGTGGAGTTTGCATGTTCTCCCCGTGTCTGCGTGGGTTTCCTCCCACAGTCCAAAGACATGCAGGTTAGGTTCATTGGCGATTTTAAATTGTCCCTGGTGTGTGTGTGTGTGTGTGTGTGCATGTGTGTGCCCTGCCCGAGGTTTGTTTCCTGCCTTTTTTTTTTTATTCTTTATTTCGCCTTATACAATTTCTTGTATTAGGAATTTGTTAGTTTTCGCATACCCCTTGGGGTCAGAGCGCAGGGTCAGCCATTGTACAGCACCTCTGGAGCAATTACAGGTCAAGGGTCCAGCAGAGTAGGATCTCTTTTCGCAGTGATGGGGATTCAAACCGGCAACCTGCTGGATACCAGCACAGATCCTTAGCCTCAGAGCCACCAGTCTGCTGCCTTGCGCCCTGTGTTGGCTGGGATTGGCTCCAGCAGACCCCCATGGCCCTGTAGTTAGGATATAGCTGGATGGATAATATAATATAATATCCATCCATCCATCCATTTTCCAACCCGCTGAATCCAAACACAGGGTCACGGGGGTCTGCTGGAGCCAATCCCAGCCAACACAGGGCACAAGGCAGGAACCAATCCCAGGCAGGGTGCCAACCCACCACAGGACACACACAAACACACCCACACACGAAGCACACACTAGGGCCAATTTAGAATTGCCAATCCACCTAACGTGCATGTCTTTGGACTGTGGGAGGAAACCGGAGCGCCCGGAGGAAACCCACGCAGACACGGGGAGAACATGCAAACTCCACGCAGGGAGGACCCGGGAAGCGAACCCGGGTCTCCTAACTGCGAGGCAGCAGCACTACCCACTGCGCAAACCGTGCCACCTAATATAATATAATATAATATAATATAATATAATATAATATAATATAATATAATATAATATAATATAATATAATATAATATAATATACTGGGGGCGGCACGGTGGCGCAGTGGGTAGCGCTGCTGCCTCGCAGTTGGGAGATCTGGGGACCTGGGTTCGATTCCCGGGTCCTCCCTGCGTGGAGTTTGCATGTTCTCCCCGTGTCTGCGTGGGTTTCCTCCGGGCGCTCCGGTTTCCTCCCACAGTCCAAAGACATGCAGGTTAGGTGGATTGGCGATTCTAAATTGGCCCTAGTGTGTGCTTGGTGTGTGGGTGTGTTTGTGTGTGTCCTGCGGTGGGTTGGCACCCTGCCCAGGATTGTTTCCTGCCTTGTGCCCTGTGTTGGCTGGGATTGGCTCCAGCAGACCCCCGTGACCCTGTGTCCGGATTCAGCGGGTTGGAAAATGGATGGATGGATGGATAATATAATGGGGTGGAGCAGTGGTAGCACTGCTGCCTCGCAGTTAGGAGACCTGGGTTCGCTTCCCGGGTCCTCCCTGCATGGAGTTTGCATGTTCTCCCCGTGTCTGTGTGGGTTTCCTCCCACAGTCCACAGACATGCAGGTTAGGTGGATTGGTGATTCTGAATTGGCCCAAGTGTGTGCTTGGTGTGTGGGTGTGTTTGTGTGTGTCCTGTGGTGGGTTGGCACCCTGCCCTGGATTGTTTCCTGTGTTGGCTGGGATTGGCTCCAGCAGACCCCCGTGACCCTGTGTTTGGATTCAGCGGATTGGAAAATGGATGGATGGATGGATAATATAATATAATATAATATAATATAATATAATATAATATAATATAATATAATATAATATAATATAATATAATAACTGGCTTAAGTGAGTCTGAGATGCTGTGTTATGTTATTGTGCACATTTAAAAAACGGATGATGTCATGAAGTCCAAATATACTGTAATAAGTTCAAATATCAGTAATTACAGGTGTAACTCTATAACATAAAAGAAAGTAATCTGAAAACTGATTATTAACAAAAAATGCTTCCGGGGCTTGAAAAGATTGATGTAATTAAAGAAGAAGAGCTAAGGTGCAGGAATGCCCGTCAGTGAAGTGTCATTAATATGCAGTGAGTTTACTGAAGGTGCTTTATTACAAACTGCATGTATTTAACCTCATTTGGCAATAATGACCCTATAAACATTAGATTTAAAAAATAATTTTTTTATTTCATGAAATATTTGTTTTGTTTTTTTTTTTGTTTGTTTTTTTTATTTTTTTGTAAAACTGTGCTTAATTGTAAGGGAAGTTAGAGTTAGACAGTGTGGGTTTCAAATCATTGGTACTGAGGTCTCAATGTCGGTATCGATACCAAAGTCAAACTTTTAACACCGATTTAACAATACTGAGGTATGAAAAGAGGCGTACCGTACCATATAAACTGGCCAAATGTTTTACATCCATATTTGTTAATCTGAAATGTCCATTTTATCTGAGTTTGAAGTGATTTGAGGAAGCGTCGCTCCACATCACCTCAGACAATCGGGGTTCCAGCTACTCAGGGCACTTATTTTGGGGATCCTCTGGTGTTTATTTTTGTTGGCTCTTCTTGGATGATGCACTTTTGTCCTGCAGTGCACTACTGTGTGAGGATCTGAATAACAAATTAAAGTTCAGCTTGAACCTTCTACCTTCAAGGAAAGTCATTCTCGGCAGTTCACAAAGTCTTTTTCCAATCTGGGATACAACATGAAGGACGCACCGCTATTTGTATGTCTGCGTCAACAACATCACACCAACAAATTCTGGGACCTACCGCTCCTGGCAGCCATCAACACCGTTTACCAGAATGGTGGAAATGTCCAGAAGAAAAACAAAAAAAAAAAAGTAAAAATATGTCACTTTCTTGGAAAGTTGTTCTCCAAAGTCCAGTTTTCATTGTGAGATTTATTTTTTAAAACAGCATGCCGTAGACATTTTTGAAGCTTTGAAATCCATCCATCCATCCATTATCCAACCCGCTATATCCTAACTACAGGGTCACGGGGGTCTGCTGGAGCCAATCCCAGCCAACACAGGGCGCAAGGCAGGAAACAAACCCCGGGCAGGGCGCCAGCCCACCGCAGAGCTTTGAAATCTCCCATTCAAAAGCATGGCCAATTCTTAGGGAAACACTCAACTACAAATCAGTGTACGGTTTGAATTTTACCTCGAAGGCGGTTATGTCATTGTGTATATTTTTATATTTTTTATTTTACTCATTTGACAGGCGCTCCTGGCAGTAAATTAATGAAACATCAGGCCGTGGTATGGACTGAAGTAAGTACACCTCACTGCAGGACACAGGATGGGGCAGGAACCGGATGTAGGCAGGGTTGGATGACCAAGTTTTATGGAGTTTGACCATTTAAAAAAGGTACAACGTTATCTGTCGTGACATACGTACACTTTGGGGACACCTCAAACCAGGAGTCTCCAACTCCAGTCCTGGAGAGCTACTGTGGCTGCAGGTTTTCATTCTAACCCTTTTCTTAATTAGTGACTAGATTTTTCTGCTAATTAACTCTTTGCCTTCATTTTAATTGATGCACAATTTAAGACTCAGGCCCCTTAATTATTTCTTTTTACCTTAATTAGCAACCAAACAATATGAAGACACAAAAAGAACCAACACATAAACAACAACCTGCGTCCATAACACAATAACTGAAAATAAAGAACGGTAATGTTGATCTGTTCAGGTCCACAAAACATTTTGACAGCCAACACTCGTAAAAAAGAAAATCACAGTTTTGGAAACATCTGCTATGGCAGAATGAGCGCACGCCATGGAATTAAATAACGAGAATTGAGAAATAGGGCGGCACGGTGGCGCAGTGGGTAGCGCTGCTGCCTCGCAGTTGGGAGACCTGTGGACCTGGGTTCACTTCCCGGGTCCTCCCTGCGTGGAGTCTGCATGTTCTCCCCGTGTCTGCGTGGGTTTCCTCCCACAGTCCAAAGACATGCAGGTTAGGTGGATTGGCGATTCTAAATTGGCCCTAGTGTGTGCTTGGTGTGTGGGTGTGTTTGTGTGTGTCCTGTGGTGGGTTGGCACCCTGCCCAGGATTGGTTCCTGCCTTGTGCCCTGTGTTGGCTGGGATTGGCTCCAGCAGACCCCCATGACCCTGTGTTCGGATTCAGCGGGTTGGCAAATGGATGGATGAAGTGAAGTTGGTTGGAGTTTGAGGCCCCAACTTAGTTGGTCATCTGTTGGCTCACTTCACATCAAATTTATGTTTAGGTGCCGTTTAAGGAAAAAAGAATCAATTCAGCGGTCAGCATCTCAAGGAAAGTCAATTAAAATAAAGGGAAATAGTTAATTAGCAGCAATATCTGGTCACTAATTAAGAAAAGAGTTAGAATGAAAGCCTGCAGCCACAGTAGCTCTCCGGGACTGGAGTTGGAGACCCCTGCATTAAAGGCTCTGGTGGTGGTAATTCCTCGCCGATCCTCAAGGTGGCGCTGTTTTACTAATGCCTCTTCTCTTCCTCCCTCTACAGACAGGATGATTGACAGCCCAACCACCACCGACGTTACTTCTATTGGTCAGACCCTGGACCCGCCTCTTCCTGCCTGGCCTGTACTTTACCAGAAATGCCGCCCTCTTGACACTCACGTCTGTGAAATGTTTTTTGCTTTTTCTAATGCATTTATACATTAACTGGAGTTTGCCTATGGATGCCCCAAATCTTTTATGTTTGTTTGTTCTTTTTCATTACACTGTGTATTTTTTCAGTCCATCAATAATGATACTTAGTCATTCAATACAGTAGTCATGATATTGTTTGTGTGCTCATTGCCGTGCACCGTTCCTTACTAGCTCTCATTGTATGCTAATATGGCTGCTGTCTCCACCCCATCCCACGCTCATCTCTCTGGCTGCACAGCATCTTGAAGAACCTCAGTCACAGCAGGTCACGAGGTCTCCTCATCCTTGAAACTGAAGTGGGTAAGTGACATGATGTTCACCTCCATAAAAGCAAACAATCAAAACAGCTGAACTTATGCAGAAATGTATACAAGATAGCTGTCTTAACTGTGAGAGTCCCAAAAGTACAAATTCCAAAACACTTTCAAAAATTGCCCACCAAAACCTCAACTAGACGCCAAAAGAGCTGCAAAAGATCTTTATAAAATAAAAGGTTTATTTTCACCAAAGACTGTGCAAGCACAAAGCTCTGAACACCACAAAGGAATCCCATTAATTGACAGTAAACAAAGTCCTAATACAGAATCCAAATTCGCAGTTAAAAAACAGAGCACAGGTTCTAAAAGTTGTGGCACCCGGACAGGGCTCACGCCCGGCCGGGACGCCCAGGAAGACAGGAGGGGGGTGTCCGCCCTGGTTGTACTGGGGGCCACGGGTACAGTGCTTGGAAGCTCTACCCTGTTAGGGCCCGTGGGGGTGCCCCGATGCCTTGGGGACCCTGGACCCTGGCGCTTCTGCCACACCGGAAGTGCTGGGGGGAAGAAAAGAGGGGACACCCGGAGTGCTTCCAGGTATGCAGCCGACCAGAGCACCTGGAGCACATCCGGGTGTGTATAAAAGGGGCCGCCTACCTTCAGACGGAGACAAGAGTCGGGAGGAAGTGAAATGATGTCGGGAGGAAGGCAAGGAGGTGGCTTGAAGAAGGCATTGTTGTTTGGCCAGGGCTTTGGGGTCCTTCGGGTTTGTGAGCACAATAACTTTGTAAATATTGTAAATAAACATGTGTTGGGTGACATGAGCGTGTCTGCCTGTCTGTGTCCGAGCCAGTCTCCACAAGGTCCAGAAAACACAAAAACCAATAGCGAGGCACAGAAAACTCAAGAAACACTCCACTCCCTAGCGCATCCGTTATGAAACACCAGTTACCATGGAAGTCCCTCCCATAAACAGGGTGGGGGGCCATTCCTGGTGGTGATTGGCAGGTGGCCTCGCCCCTTGGGGAACCACCCACAAAACACATAGGTCATAACCTGGGCCTATTCCACTTACAAATAAACACACAGAAAAATATACACAACACGTAAAAGAACCATTAATACAAATAAATGATATAAAATTAGACACAACAGACCAGAAACACAGCTTTGAACCCCAGCCAGGGTGGGGGGAAATGCTGGCTGAAACGTGACAATAGCTTGGTGACACTTTATGGTGCAGTGACTAAACGAGTATTTGGTATTTCTGTTAAATTAAAAAAACAATCTTATGCTTGCATTATCAAAAGACGATCATACAGTACGTCATTATTTCTCTGTCTTTGTAATATACTAGAAAAGAGCCACGATGGTCCGCTGGGCATCGTGTTCAGATGCAGTCAGCCTTTTTAGCTTGAGACTTCAGAACAGATTTTAAATCCCTGATGTGCATTTCTTTGAAAAAATTTCAAGCTTAAGAAATTTGAAGTCCAATTACTCACAGACCCACCACATCCAACAACTTTGTTTGTCATTTCTAGAGTTGAAATCTGCTGTCGATGAAGGAAAATCCATCCATCCATCCATTTTCCAACCCGCTGAATCCAAACACAGGGTCACGGGGGTCTGCTGGAGCCAATCCCAGCCAACACAGGGCAGGAACCAATCCCAGGCAGGGTGCCAAACCACCGCAGAACACACACAAACACACCCACACCCCAAGCACACACTAGTGCCAATTTAGAATCGCCAATCTACCTAACCTGCATGTCTTTGGACTGTGGGAGGAAATTGGAGCTCCCGGAGGAAACCCATGCAGACACGGGGAGAACATGCAAACTCCATGCAGGGAGGACCCGGGAAGCGAACCCAGGTCCCCAGGTCTCCCAACTGCGAGGCAGCAGCGCTACCCACTGCGCCACCGTGCTGCCCTGAAGGAAAATTCAGCCGCAAAACGGTGTCAACCCTTTGAATTCACCCTCACTTATGTCCATTTTCTGCTTACTTTGATTGAACTGGCTGTAACGTCATCATCCTTCACTCAATATGCATGTTCCATACCTCAAAGTAAAGGTCAGATGTTCCTCTTTCAGAATTTTGTGGAATTAGTTATGTTGTATACTGTAAGTACCCAGGAGGAAGGATGACGGGGATGAAGGATGATTTCTTGCCTGACAAAGAGGCCATGATGGATGGACTGAGCAAACACGCGTGCCAGGATTAGTTCAGTCCCCCACATGGCAAGTGGCTGTTGTTGAACCCAGTTAGGTTACCTGCATGGAGTCCAGAAATAGCAGCCCTGTCGGGTGTCCTTGGGTGTTTGCTGGTGGGATCGACTGCCCTGGTTTCAACCTGGACAACATATGCGTGACACCAGAAGCCGTCCCAGGTCTAGTTAAAAAGAAGCATGCAGCTTCACCTCGGGGGAGTCCGAGTCGGGAGGCTTAGGGCAACGCACAACAGGAGGCAGATGGAGGAAGAGGATCTGTTTCAGTCTGTACTATTTTATTATTTGAAAAGGGTTGGTGGCAAAAAAAGACTTTTTATTAAAACCTGGAATTGTGCTGGGTAACGCTGTGTGGTTACAATACATATTACAGCATAATAAGTTGCAAAATTTAGTAAATGTTTTACTAAAAATGCACTTTGAATGTTATTCTTGCTTCCACTGGTGTTGAAATAACCTAACAAACACTATAAAAATGTTGGTGAATGTATCAGGGACTCCAAGATTAAAAACTAAAAGAGTCAAGATAGCCATTGGGGTGCAGGTGTGCATCGTGATGCTGAAAAACATTGCAACATCTTGTCGGGGTATGCAATATGTCATTTTAATGGAAAAACGCTATTATAATTATAGCAATGAGGAAATTATGATTTTATGCAGGTTTTTTTACTTTTTTATTTTGCACTAGCCGTCCCTCACGGCTCCGCCCGCGTTGTAGTGAAACAGGACAACCTTTAAAAATCAATAAACAAACAGGTATCGCTAACTAAGCGGACGCAAGGAACACTCCAAAACGCAGAGGAAGACCAACTAGAACGGAGGCTGGAGCGTGAGTGAGGAGGGCCCAGCCTGGCTCCATTCTCCTGACGTCACGCTTCCCACTCCCCTCGACTCATAGCCTCTGTCTCGGATTAGCGCGAATATGTCGCTCCTGGAAGCGAACTATGATACTTAGCACAATGAGAGAAGTTGGAAAATCAACCAGAATGTCCAAGGAAATTACAGAAAAACACCTGATCTAAATCCATTAAGTAGTTCTCTCATTCGCTAGCTAAGTGAATGTAAGATGCGCCCCAAGGATGGCGCATGAGTGAAGAGGGCCCCGCTGCATCTCTCTCGGATTTGCACAAATAATTGGAACCGCAAGCAAACTATGATACTTATCGCGATGAGAGAAGTCGCAAAATCATCCAGAATGTTCAAGCACATTATAGAAAAATACCTGATCTAAATCCATCAAGTAGTTCTCTCGTTAGCTAGCTAAGCGAATGTAAGATGCGCCCCGAGGCGGCGTGTGAGTGAGGAGGGCCTCACCGCATCTCTCTTGGATTTACACAAATAAATTGGAACCGCAAGCAACCTATGATACTTAGCGCAATGAGAGAAGTCGCAAAATCAACCAGAATGTTCAAGCAAATTATAGAAAAAGAACCCAATCTAAATTAGTTAAGTAGTTCTCTCATTAGCTAGCTAAGCGAATGTAAGGTGCGCACTGAGGCTGGCGCATGAGTGAGGAGGGCCCCGCCGTGTCTCTCTCGGATTTGCACAAATAAATCAGAACCACTAGCAAACTATGATATTTAGCACAATGAGAGAAGTCGCAAAATCATCCGGAATGTTCAAGCACATTATAGAAAAATACCTGATCTAAATCCATCAAGTAGTTCTCTCGTTAGCTAGCTAAGCGAATGTAAGATGCGCCCCGAGGCGGCGTGTGAGTGAGGAGGGCCTCACCGCATCTCTCTTGGATTTACGCAAATAAATTGGAACCGCAAGCAACCTATGATACTTAGCGCAATGAGAGAAGTCGCAAAATCAACCAGAATGTTCAAGCAAATTATAGAAAAAGAACCCAATCTAAATTAGTTAAGTAGTTCTCTCATTAGCTAGCTAAGCGAATGTAAGGTGCGCACTGAGGCTGGCGCATGAGTGAGGAGGGCCCCGCCGTGTCTCTCTCGGATTTGCACAAATAAATCAGAACCACTAGCAAACTATGATATTTAGCACAATGAGAGAAGTCGCAAAATCATCCGGAATGTTCAAGCACATTATAGAAAAATACCTGATCTAAATCCATCAAGTAGTTCTCTCGTTAGCTAGCTAAGCGAATGTAAGATGCTCCCCGAGGCGGGCGTGTGAGTGAGGAGGGCTTCATCGCATCTCTCTTGGATTTACGCAAGTAAATTGGAACTGCAAGCAACCTATGATACTTAACGCAATGAGAGAAGTTGCAAAATCAACTAGAATGTTCAAACAAATTATAGAAAAAGAACCCGAGCTAAATCCGTTAAGTAGTTCTCTCGTTAGCTAGCTAAGCGAATGTAAGGTGCGCACCGAGGCCGGCGCGTGAGTGAGGAGGGCCTCACCGCATCTCTCTCGGATTTGCACAAATAAATCAGAACTGCAAGCAAACTATGACACTTATCGCGATGAGAGAAGTCGCAAAATCAACTAGAATGTTCAAGAAAATTATAGAAAAAAAACCCAATCTAAATCGGTTAAGTAGTTCTCTCGTTAGCTAGCTAAGTGAATGTAAGATGCGCCCCGAGGCGGGCGCGTGAGTGAGGAGGGCCTCACCGCATCTCTCTCGGATTTGCACAAATAAATCACAACCACAAGCGAACTATGATATTTAGCACAATGAGAGAAGTCGCAAAATCAACTAAAATATTCGAACAAATTATAGAAAAAGAACCCGAGCTAAATCCGTTAAGTAGTTCTCTCGTTAGCTAGCTAAGCGAATGAAAGGTGCGCACCAAGGCCGGCGCGTGAGGGAGGAGGGCTCCGCTGTGTCTCTCTCGGATTTGCACAAATAAATCAGAACCGCAAGCAAACTTTGATACTTATTGCGATGAGAGAAGTCGCAAAATCATCCGGAATGTTCAAGAAAATTATAGAAAAAAAACCCAATCTAAATCGGTTAAGTAGTTCTCTCGTTAGCTAGCTAAGCGAATGTAAGATGCGCCCCGAGGCGGGCGCGTGAGGGAGGAGGGCCCCACCGCATCTCTCTCGGATTTGCACAAATAAATCACAACCACAAGCGAACTATGATATTTAGCACAATGAGAGAAGTCGCAAAATCAACTAGAATGTTCAAACAAATTATAGAAAAAGAATCCGAGCTAAATCCGTTAAGTAGTTCTCTCGTTAGCTAGCTAAGCGAATGAAAGGTGCGCACCAAGGCCGGCGCGTGAGGGAGGAGGGCCTCACCGCATCTCTCTCACCCGAGCTAAATCCGTTAAGTAGTTCTCTCATGAAAAGCGGACAGACGGACAGGCACACAGATGTTGGATTTTATATATATATATATATATATATATATATATATATAGAGAGAGAGAGAGAGAGAGAGAGAGAGAGAGAGAGATAGTAACAAGTCAACTTCCTAATCAGCCGACACATGGTGCTTCAGTAAGCATTCCGCATGTCAACTGGATGATAACATACATATAAGACCGCAAGATTGTTACAGTCTGCTTTCTATATAAGATTATTGTTCGGTCCCACCAGCGGGTCTAAAACAATGGGACTGAGTTTAAAGGGTTACAAATGTATTTAATGTACACTACTAGTACATGTAATTATATTCTATTAACACTGTTATTTTTAAGTATAATTCAGTTACAAAAATATGTAACAAACACATTGTGATAACAAATTCTTTCATGAAGCAACTAGAAAATGTTAAAATTGATCCAACTTTTAACTCTTCGAATGCACCTGATGTTCCATCTTAAAGACAGTTTGGGTTCTTTATTTTTTTCTTTGAACTCAACAATGTTCTTCTTTTTTTAACTGGGAGAAAGCAATAAACCACAGATGTGCAAGGAATAAAATACTGAGAACTAAACCAATTTTTCATCAGAACAAGGTTGAGACCAGAATCATAATCGAGAGTTCAGGAAAAAATAAGTCTTAAACCAGAAAAGCACTAAGAAACGATCACAAGTACTTTTCACAAGATGGTCCAATCTGGGATACAATGTAAAAGACGTAAAAGACGTTCCGATATTTGTGAGGACGTGTCGATCACATCACATGTACAAATCGCCATGACAGCCAGCAACACAGTTTACCAGAATGTGGTGACGGCCAGGAGATAAACAAAATGACGTTGTGCCATAACGGAAACTTTCTTGGAAAGACTTGGATCACAAAATAAAGTTCAAAAATGAATAACGAGTACAAAAACCCTACAGACAACAAGGGAATGGACCCAAAAAATTATAAGGAGGTGCTGGAAAAGTGAAACAACAGAAATCAATCCCCACACCTGAATGTCACACCATGTCTACATTTTCTTACTTATCCCATATTTTCTGTGATCTTGGGCCTGCACAAAGTCCTGAATCCATCCTTCTCCATTTCCAAATGCTCCTCTCAAACTCCTCTATCAAGTGGCATGCTCTTCATTTGTATCCTTATTGTTATAACTAAACCACTCCATTCATCACAGATCAACTAAAACATTGACAATCAGCCCTTATTTACTTTGTAACACACTTGTACTCCATCATCATTCACCATCACTTACAGCCTGATGGGTACCCCAAGGGTGTTGAGCATTTTCACCATTTTCTTTAGTTTTTCACCCAGAAGGATCCATTCCTATCCAGATTCAATTATCATGATTTCTGGCCTCAACAGCCATCTGTTGCCCATCATTTTTGCTCAAGCAGCCTCCCATTAGCCCCCTCTTAACCTCTATGTCAACACTCCTGGTTGACTATGTCTCCACTCGACAGATGGATACCTGAAATGCTTAGGCTTGCTTGACGCAGGCGGTGGGGCCGGTGGAGTACTTGTGTTGGACGGCACCTCCATCTCTGTCCATCGACCGTCAGGGACCATCGCTTCTACAGCTGGACTGGCGCTCTCCTGAAATGACATCAACAAAAAACAAGTAAAGAAACGTCATTGTTGGTTTCTTCGCGTACCCCAATCAGACTCTGGAAGTGGACAAAACAGATCTCAACCATTCTCCCTGCTAGATGACCCTTCTCACACTGGACACCATGACAGGGTGACATCCAGATTTGGCCGCAGGCATTTTTTACTCACGTAGCTCATGTCCTCTGCTTTGCAGTCTTCCCCATCACTCTCATCTTCCTCCTCCATGTGATTGGCGTGATCTCGCTGGTTTGCAATACTGTATGCCAAATGCTCAGAGTCCACTGCCTCCTGTTCCTCATCCTCGTCGTCGTCCTCCTCCTCTTCATGTCGGTGCTGCTGCCGGAGCCGGAGGTCATTACGTAGTCTGACGTTCTGGAGCATTGACTCCAAGAGAAAGTGCCCATCAGGTGAAGACATGGCAAGGCGTGTAAGTCCCCGGGGCAATAAAAACAGATAAGACGGTGTCTCTAAAATGCCACTCGCCGGCTTGCCTATTTGCGAAGGGCTCTCAAACGTCGAAATAAAGGGAATGCTTTAAACTTGCCGCTTCTACAAAGTTTTATTCCAGGGTGACTTGCAGAGAATTATACAAGAAAATGAAACCACGACGAGTGGTCTTCTGACTGCAAAGACTGACAACTAAGTACAGAAAACGTACTTGAAAAGGAACATTCCTAAAAAAATAAAAATGATATAAAAAACTGGTTGCAATTCAGATACCATTCCACACCCTACCTGAAAGCCCACCTGCCTCAAGGAGGACACGAAATTCACACTACCTGGGGTTACGGCTCAAAAAATGATCATTTACGCAATAATGAAGATAAATCTTTGTTAATTAACCCCCCACCTCCCCCTCCCACTCCCCCGCAACAAGTTTCAGCTCACAGAACGGCTGCGGAGAAGACCCTGAGGTTGACAAGTCACCTGGGGAGCTGTAGCCGTCCCATTTGGGTGGTACCACACACCCACCACCCTTGACCTGACAATAAAGATGATGAAGAGACCAGAGGATTAGGCACAGGACGATATATCCAACGAAAAAGGGTTACAAAAAAAAAAAAAAATTCAAACTACATACAGATAAACGCTGCCCAAATCCCACCCACGGGTTTCTTCAAGTCAGCCTGGCACAGTCCCAGTCGGCTGTTGTCGGTGTCCCTCCGGCTCCAGCTTCCAGTTCTTAACTCTTCCTTTCTTGCCGGTCCCCAGCTGGCCTGCTACACCATATATATATATATATATTTTTTTTTTTACAACTTTTTTCCACCGTCTCTGTCGGCTTGACTCTCCCCCTCCCCCGCTGTCCCCCCCCTCCAACGCCCAAATGCAGTGCCACTCCTCTCTCTCTCTGTCTTTTCAGGTAAGCGCTGCCCCTTTTGGTATCTCAGGCCCTGTTTCCTGACACAGCCAGTGTCTGCTTTGCTCTTCTCTCCCCCTCTCTCTCTCCCTCTCTCTCTCTCTCTCTTTTTTAGTCAACCCCCCCCCCCCCCCCCCCCCCCCCCAACGACAAACACACACCTAGCGCAGTCTCGGTTTGGCTTTCTGCAGGCCTTCCCTTTCCAGCCCTGTGGTGAGCAGGAGGGTGTGGAAAAAGAATGAGAGGCACTCCCTGGTAGGTAAGCTCTGTTTGGACAGGTTCAGCAATGCAAGTCAACAAACAGGCCGGGTTGCTTTGATTACGCCAGATTTCGACAAGTTCTTTGCCCAGCCTTGTCGGAAAGATGGCAGTGACGGCTCATCTTGGGCTCTGCTGTCAACCCCACTTAAACAAACACAACAGACCAAGAGGGCCAAAAAACAAAAACTCTGTGTATGCGCGTTTAGGTAGAATCCAAGAACAAACTTGAATTTGGAATCCTGTGGCACCAACAACACCGGCTCACTCACCTGGACTTTGCTAGCATGATTGGTGGGGAACGACAGAACACCGTAAGCTATGAATGAAAGTCTCACACGAACTGAAGATATTCAAGCCCAGTCCAAAAAGGCAAGGCAGTGTCTTTAGATAGATAGATAGATAGATAGATAGATAGATAGATAGATAGATAGATAGATAGATAGATAGATAGATAGATAGATAGATAGATAGATAGATAGATAGATAGATAGATAGATAGATAGATAGATAGATAGATAGATAGATAGATAGATAGATACGTTATTAATCCCAATGGGAAATTCACATTCTTCAGCAGCAGCATACTGATACAATAAATAATATTAAATTAAAGATTGATAATAATGCAGGTGAAAAACAGACAATAACTTTGTATAATGTTAAATGTTAACATTTACCCCCCCGGGTGGAATTAAAGAGTCGCATAGTTTGGGGGAGGAACGATCTTCTCAGTCTGTCAGTGGAGCAGGACGGTGACAGCAGTCTGTCGCTGAAGCTGCTCTTCTGTCTGGAGATGATACTATTAAGTGGATGCAGTGGATTCTCCATAATTGATAGGAGCCTGCTGAGCACCCGTCGCTCTGCCACGGATGTCAAACTTTCCAGCTCCAAGCCAACAGTAGAGCTTGCCTTCCTCACCAGTTTGTCCAGGCGTGAGGCGTCTTTCCTCTTTATGCTGCCTCCCCAGCACACCACTGCGTAGAAGAGGGCGCTCGTCACAACCGTCTGATAGAACATCTGCAGCATCTTATTGCAGATGTTGAAGGACGCCAGCCTTCTAAGGAAGTATAGTCGGCTCTGTCCTTTCTTACACAGAGCATCAGTATTGGCAGTCCAGTCTAATTTATCATCCTGCTGCACTCCCAGATATTTATAGGTCTGCACCATCTGCACACAGTCACCTTTGATGATCATGGGGTCTATGAGGGGTCTGGGCCTCCTAAAATCCACCACCAGCTCCTTGGTTTTGCTTACCATCGGAGACAGTGATGATCCTAAAGATTTTTTACTCAGGCGCAGTAGAAAGTGTCCCGACTCAGAACATCTCCTCCTGGTTTGGGAACAGGACATTAACTCATAGAGGGCTGAATATTTTTTCCAAAACATTCAGTTTTCTGAAAACCTGACACATACGTCAACATAAAACATCTGTTGCTATGTGCTGTGGCTGCTGTTGGCGTTTGTTCGGCCACTCTGTGTGGGGGCACGTCGTAGGTTAGCAGGAATGCACGATGGGGAAGCTGCCTGGCTGTCTTCACAAAGCAGGTGGGTGGCGGTGGCAGTTGCAGTGTGACCCAATCTGGTTTGTACCTCTTGACATCATAAGTGGTGGTCCTACCAGGCAAACGCTTCTGTAGGCGCATCAGCTACACAAAAGTGTTCAGTGTCACGATCAGCTGGGGACCATTCAGATGATGCCGGTACCTCACTTTCGTTTTTTGATATCCATCTCCAGATCACTTGCATCAAACTCCGAGTCCGACAAGTCAGAGTCCTATTCAACGAAGTTACGTAAAACATCCATGGAGTATTTTGCTTTGCGCATTCGCTTTGGTCTCTCGCCAGATGTCAGTGCTATTTTAGAGGTTGTTTGCTCTTCGCTATTCATGCATGCGTAGGGAATCGAGGTTAAATCAACAAACCTATGTAACTTCTAGCAAAAAGAGTCAAACTAAAACATAAGGGTGAGTTTTGTTGCAGTTTATAGCTGATTACCGTCCTCTACTCCTGAATTTTGACAAAAGTCGACATCAGACCTGAAAGAGTTAAGAACTACACATAGTGATCCAGATGACGGAAACGCTACACCAGATCTGATCTACCACATCTGCAGGACATTTATACCTGGAGGTGCAGGAGCAGAGCGACCAGGATCATCAGAGACTCGTATTTTAGGGATTTTAGGAAATGAGGGCTGGGTGGTCTCGTGGCCTTGGAACCCCTGCAGATTTTGTTTTGTTTTTTCCTCCAGCCCGCTGGAGTTTTCTTTTTGTTTTTTCTGTCCTCCTGGCCATCCATCCATCCATCCATTGTCCAACCCGCTGAATCCGAACACAGGGTCACGGGGGTCTGCTGGAGCCAATCCCAGCCAACACAGGGCACAAGGCAGGAAACAATCCTGGGCAGGGTGCCAACCCACCGCAGGACACACACAAACACACCAAGCACACACTAGGGCCAATTTAGAATCGCCAATCCACCTAACCTGCATGTCTTTGGACTGTGGGAGGAAACCGGAGTGCCCGGAGGAATCCCACGCAGACACGGGGAGAACATGCAAACTCCACGCAGGGAGGACCCAGGAATCGAACCCAGGTCCCCAGATCTCCCAACTGCGAGGCAGCAGTGCTACCCACTGCGCCACCGTGCCGCCCCCTGGCCATCCAAGCTTACTTTATTCTATGTTACATAGTACTGCCTAATCTTATCTTTTTTCTTTCTTCATCTTGTAAAGCACTATATCATTTGTATGAAAACATGCTATAGAAATAAATGTTGTTTTCTCACCCCAGTAACTATCTGTTTGACCTGATGAATTCAGGCAAACACTTTTGGAGTATTATGGCCAGAAAAGAGAGTCTCAGGAGGAGCTTATATCCACCTGGACAAAGCACCACAAATTTGTTCAACTGTTGATTAAAAGTGAATTCTCTCTCTCACTGTATCTCAGCAGCCACCACATCATCTAAGTCTAATGTCAATGTCAATTTATTTATAGAGCACATTTAACACAACATCAGTAATACTATAGCCAAAGTGCTTTACAATAAAATATACAGTGCATCCGGAAAGTATTCACAGCGCATCACTTTTTCCACATTTTATTATGTTACAGCCTTATTCCTAAATGGATTAAATTCATTTTTTTCCTCAGAATTCTACACACAACACCCCATAATGACAACGTGAAAAAAGATAACTTGAGGTTTTTGCAAATTTATCAAAAATAAAAAAATTGAGAAAGCACATGTACATAAGTATTCACAGCCTTTGTCATGAAGCTCAAAATTGAGCTCAGGTGCATCCTGTTTCCCCTGATCATCCTTGAGATGTTTCTGCAGCTTAATTGGAGTCCACCTGTGGTAAATTCAGTTGACTGGACATGATTTGGAAAGGCACACACCTGTCTATATGAGGTCTCACAGTTAACAGTTCATGTCACAGCACAAACCAAGCATGAAGTCAAAGGAATTGTCTGTAGACCTCCGAGACAGGATTGTCTTGAGGCACAAATCTGGGGAAGGTTACAGAAAAATTTCTGCTGCTTTGAGGGTCCCAATGAGCACAGTGGCCTCCATCATCCGTAAGTGGAAGAAGTTTGAAACCACCAGGACTCTTCCTAGAGCTGGCCGGCCATCTAAACTGAGCAATCGGGGGAGAAGGGCCTTAGTCAGGGAGGTGACCAAGAACCCGATGGTCACTCTGTCAGAGCTCCAGAGGTCCTCTGTGGAGAGAGGAGAACATTCCAGAAGGACAACCATCTCTGCAGCAATCCACCAATCAGGCCTGTATGGTAGAGTGGCCAGACGGAAGCCACTCCTTAGTAAAAGGCACATAGCAGCCCACCTGGAGTTTGCCAAAAGGCACCTGAAGGACTCTCAGACCATGAGAAAGAAAATTCTCTGGTCTGATGAGACAAAGATTGAACTCTTTGGTGTGAATGCCAGGCGTCACGTTTGGAGGAAACCTGGCACCATCCCTACAGTGAAGTATGGTGGTGGCAGCATCATGCTATGATAGATAGATAGATAGATAGATAGATAGATAGATAGATAGATAGATAGATAGATAGATAGATAGATAGATAGATAGATAGATAGATAGATAGATAGATAGATAGATAGATAGATAGATAGATAGATAGATAGATAGATACTTTATTAATCCCAAGGGGAAATTCACATACTCCAGCAGCACCTTACTGATACAAAAAAACAATATTAAATTAAAGATTGATAATAATGCAGGTAAAAAACAGACAATTACTTTATATAATGTTAACGTTTACCCCCCCGGGTGGAATTGAAGAATCGCATAGTTTGGGGGAGGAACGATTTTCTCAGTCTGTCAGTAGAGCAGGACAGTGACAACAGTCTGTCGCTGAAGCTGCTCCTCTGTCTGGAGATGATACTATTTAGTGGATGCAGTGGATTCTCCATAATTGACAGGAGTCTGCTTAGCGCCCGTCGCTCTGCCACAGATGTCAAACTGTCCAGCTCCATGCAAACAATAGAGCCTGCCTTCCTCACCAGTTTATCCAGGCGTGCGGCGTCTTTCTTCTTAATGCTGCCTCCCCAGCACACCACCGCATAGAAGAGGGCACTCACCACAACCGTCTGATAGAACATCTGCAGCATCTTATTGCAGATGTTGAAGGACGCCAGCCTTCTAAGGAAGTATAGTCGGCTCTGTCCTTTCTTACACAGAGCATCAGTATTGGCAGTCCAGTCTAATTTATCATCCAGCTGCACTCCCAGGTATTTATAGGTCTGCACCATCTGCACAAAGTCACCTCTGATGATCACGGGGTCCATGAGGGGTCTGGGCCTCCTAAAATCCACCACCAGCTCCTTGGTTTTGCTGGTGTTCAGGTGTAGGTGGTTTGAGTCACACCATTTAACAAAGTCATTGATTAGGTCCCTATACTCCTCATCCTGCCCATAACATTCTATGGGAATGTTTTTCAGCGGCAGGGACTGGGAGACTAGTCAGGATAAACGGAAAGATGACTGCAGCAATGTACAGAGACATCCTGGATGAAAACCTGCTCCAGAGCGCTCTTGACCTCAGACTGGGGCGACGGTTCATCTGTCAGCAGGACAACGACCCTAAGCACACAGCCAAGATATCACAGGAGTGGCTTCAGGACAACTCTGTGAATGTCCTTGAGTGGCCCAGCCAGAGCCCAGACTTGAATCCGATTGAACATCTCTGGAGAGATCTTAAAATGGCTGTGCACCGACACTTCCCATCCAACCTGATGGAGCTTGAGAGGTGCTGTAAAGAGGAATGGGCGAAACTGGCCAAGGATAGGTGTGCCAAGCTTGTGGCATCATATTCAAAAAGACTTGAGGCTGTAATTGCTGCCAAAGGTGCATTGACAAAGTATTGAACAAAGGCTGTGAATACTTATGGACATGGGATTTCTCAGTTTTTTTATTTTTAATAAATTTGCAAAAACCTCAAGTTATCTTTTTTCACGTTGTCATTATGGGGTGTTGTGTGTAGAATTCTGAGGAAAAAAATTAATTTAATCCATTTTGGAATAAGGCTGTAACATAACAAAATGTGGAGAAAGTGATGCGCTGTGAATACTTTCCGGATGCATTGTACCATAAACATAGCCAGGTCAAATTGAGGAGCCTGCACTGGTATAGCACGTTGCTGTCCCACCACACAACAAAACAGCTAGGGATCCTGGTTGGCAACCCCCAGGCAGACACGCGGTCCAGTCCCACCTTCTGGAAATGACCTTCTACCTACCACAGCCAGGTGTTATGTAGGTGACCCCTTGGGCTGGTCCAGCCGCTTTAGTCCTCAACAATGAGGATCCTGTGAGCCGGATCACCCTCAGAGAATCGCTCCACATGGCCGTAGTGCCGTAACTGACTCTCCCTCACAATGCAGGTCATGTGCCTCATCCGGGACTCCATGAGCAACACAAAGTCAAGCCAGCGGTACCCAAGGATTCTCCGAAGAGACATGAGTCCAGTCATTTCGGGTCACTGGATAGCATCCATGTCTTGTAACCATATAGCAAAACAGGAAGCACCAAGACTCTAAAGACTTGAACCTTCGTCCTTTTGCAGAGATATCAGGAGCGCCACGCACCAATTTCCAGTGATCTCATGGCCCCCTATGCTCTCCCAATTTGTCTACTGAGTTCGTAAGAAGAGTCACGAGACATGAATGTCACTGCCGAGGTAAATAAACCTCTCGATGAGGTCGACACTCTCTCTGCAGACAGACACACTGCTGATGGTTGTGCCCAAGAGGACATTAAAGGCCTGGCTTTCTTTGGTTTTTATCAGGACACTCGCAAGCCCAGACACTCAGACTCCTCGCTCAGTCTCTCGAGAGCCCCGATCACAGCCGCCATTGACAATAAACATAAATAAAGTAAAATACATTAAAAACACAATTCAAATCAGCAGTAAATTGAAACAAACAAATGACTATGGGGAAGGAACCATCAGCATCCCTGAAGGTCACGGAAAGCTAGAGAATAGAAACGCGTCTTCAGTCTCGTATTTACATTAACCACCAGTCTAGCACACTGCACTTTACAGCAGATAGATTTTCTGTTCATTTCCATTTCCAAGATCCGTTCAGATCTTGTTTGTAATTGTAATGCTTATGTAAGAGCCAAACTTTGAGCTTTAAGGTTAATGTTAAATTTGCTTAAGTGTGTCAGCTTAATTTCAACAGAATATCAGTTTCTCGTAGTTTTTTAGAATATGGCAGGGTCTGTTGACCTGCAATTGCTCCGTCCTGGGTATGACGTTAACCTGCATCTAGAGCTGCAAGCAGGTCCTCCAACTTGCAAGGGAAAATTCAGGGGGTTACAGGTGCAGAGGTCACAACTGAACTGACTAACAGGTTGTGTACTGGTCTTGAATATGGTGGAACAAAGGAAGAGGTGGAGTCTGGGCGGCCCTGAGCAGGAACTGATGTGGCGGTAAGATGGATTTTGAGTACCGGAAATGACATCATATGGGGTTGCCGGAAGTGACGTCAACAGTGGGTGGACCGGTGGTGATGTCATTGAGAGGCAGGGTCTTTAGAGGAACAAGAGGAGAGAGGGTCAGCTGAGAGTGCCACCCCACAGTCAGGCTGACGAGTAACACTATCTGAACCTGTAAACTGTCCCCCATGCACACGCATTAGGAAATAGTCTCACTGCTAGTGTGAAACGTTAGATACGTTTGCAAAAAAGGAGATTGGCATACAGTTTTTAGACTGTGCTTAACGCTCTTCACGTAATGTGATTGCATGACCCAACTTAGAGAGAAATGAAACAAGATAAAGAAGACTTAACCCAAACTTTTTGTAAACTAGAACCTTTCTTTTCCTTAGTTTAGTATTAATTTCTCTCTATTTTTGCATGAACCATTTTGAATTTTGAATTTACTCAGTTTTTTTAAATGAAGATATTTCCATCCATCCATTATCCAACCCACCATATCCTAACTACAGGGTCACGGGGGTCTGCTGGAGCCAATCCCAGCCAAGACATTGTGCAATGCAAGAAACAAAAGCTGGGCAGGGCACACACACACACTTAGGATCGCCAATGCACCTAACCTGCATGTCTTTGGATTGTGGGAGGAAACCCACGCAGACACGAGGAGAACATGCAAACTCCACACAGGGAGGACCCGGGAAGCGAACCCTGGTCTCCTAACTGCAAGGCAGCAGCGCTACCACTGCGCCACCGATGAAGATATTTAGTCTATAGAATTATTTAACAACGTGTCATACTATTGCCAGAACTGCAAACTAAAAGCTGCAGAACTTTGGTAATTTTGAACAAATGCAGCTACAGCTTTTATGGATATAAACTTTTTATTTCTATATATTGTATCACATTAGTTCTACCCTTTAAATTAATTTAAATTTCTTTTTTAATTTAATTTCATTAAATTGATCTATTAGTTAACTTTATTGCACAGTCTCACGACTGTTTCAGGGCACATTTCATTACAAGTGGCACTTGTATACCTGTGTATTTGACCAATAAAGAATCTGGAATCTTCTCTCTCATTGATTGTGCCACATCTGTCACCTTGAAAGTGACTGAAGAGAAATCCAAGCTTTTGAGAGTGGGTACACTAACTGGCACATAGTCAGTCATGGGACTGCAAACTATATTGGAAAAAGTCGACAAGTTGAGCTACCTTGGCAGCTGCATAGAGAAGGATAAGCATGTTGACGATGACACTAACGCAAGACTGAGCAAGGCAGCTGGCATTTTCAGGTGCATCAGCAACATCTGGAAATCAAAGACCTTACGCCTCAGTATAAAGATGAAGTTAGACTCAACAATTGTGCGGTCTGCAGCAACATATCCCAGTGAAACATGGAAGATGACAATGAAGTCAGCACGCCATTTGAAGGTGTTACACCAATGATGCTTGGGAAAAATTCTTAAAGTAACCTGACCTGAAGAGATCATGTAACAAATAGCGAAATACTGAAACAGTCAGCACGAAAGAGGCTACAGGGCATCATTGCTGAATGTAGATTAAAGTTTGGGGGACCCATCTTCAGACTCAATTTCACACGTCCAGCCTCAAAAATGTGATTTACTGGTGCCGTGATCATTCTTTCTTGCATTTTTTGCAACGTCTTGCATCTTATTTAGTGTAATAAACATAAAATATACATTAATCGTGGGTCCAAAACATCACAAGTAGATATAAAATGTATAATCCAGAGGTTGAAATACAGGCTGAGGTCATCCATGTTACCATCTAGGGAGATAAGTTACATCCTCCTTGTTAATATTTATTAATTCAGTAATTCACTCTGTTATCAACACTCTCTATTGTTGAATCATTCTGACCCTGGAATGCTGAAGACATCATCCAGAGGAATTTTGGAAGGAACAAATTTCTGTCTGCGTCTGTCTGTGTCAGATTTGGGCGGCAGGAGCACCCTCTGCAGGCCACAAGTGGCGTAGTCGGCAGGATACCGGTCCGTCTGCAAGGCAGGGACCTGCAAATTTTATTCCTTGTGGCGACCCGACACCGCAGCACGAGGTGTGCACACGTGTCAGATCACCGGAACGCATGCACTGAAGCTGTGCTTGAATAAAGAAAAAGCCACTGAAGAGGCTCATTGAAGCAAATAGGGAAGAAAAGGTCCAGGTGAAATCCTAAGGTAGCGGGCAGCCACACGCACGCTGTCAGCAAGGAAGCCCAGATCGACGTGCCATGGAGAGCGGCCACCCAGAAGAAAGAGGCTCCGGAGGACGGGATCCGTAATAAGGTGGGCGCCGGCCCCAGGGATGATCTGGTTTATATCTGTCCCATGTGCCTACCTCCTAGATGATGAAATGCCGGATCCGCATTGGGGGCCTAAGCCGTGTCTGTCTGTGTCGGGTTTGGGTGGCAGGAGCACCCTCTACATGCCACAACATATACCTTTTTATCTAGTGCCTTTCACATATATCTTTTATACAGTGATCCCTCGCTATATCACGCTTTGACTTTCGCAGCTTCACTCTATCGCGATTTTTTCTCATACACGCTTACGGCACTACGCATGCGCTTTCTGAGAACTTTTATCTATGGCTAATAAACGTGCTGCTTTTTCTAAGCCTTCTGACAATGAAACTAAGCACCGGAGGAAGATGCTTACCATCCAGGAGAAGGTGAAACTCTTGGATATGATCAAAGATGGCAATACCCTACAAAAGCCTCCTCACGCATATGAAAAGACAGCGCCAGCAACTGCCTATCAAGATGTTCTTCAGCCGCGCACCCAGACACCCACTGCCTACTCCTAGTACTCCTTCAGCGGAAGAAGACAACGACGCACCTGCTGAAGATACGTACCACCTGAAGACTCTCCTACTGAGCTCGTGCCTTCATAGGTTAGTGGTTGTGTGTAAGAACTGTGTGTGTGTGTAATGAAATGTACAGTACAATAATAATGATATTTGTAACGTTTAATATGTCTTATTTTCTCTTATTTTGTCTAATATATTGGGTAATACGAGTGTAATGGTGACTAAAGGGTGTTATTTCATGTCTAGAGTGCTCTAATAATGTTAAAAAATGTATTTAGAAGGTCGTAAACAGGTTTTCTATACTCTAACTGCGAAAATATTCGATTTATAAATAAAGAATCCTACTTTGCGAAAATTAATTTATCGCGGTAGAGTCTGGAACGGATTAATCATGATAAACGAGGGTCCACTGTATATAGTGTCGTTCACATATATCTATCTGTCTATCTGTTATAAAGTACTTTTCTGATCTATTATATAGTGCCTTTCACGTCTATCTATTTTTCTAAAAGAATATCAGTTATTTGAATTATATAAAAGAATGTACATTCACTCTTGCAGTGCTATAATAAAAAGTAGTCTTAGTCTACTTTCAACAGTGTCACATGAAAGTGTCAAATGCATGTCACAAGTTCAGGGATCAACCAAAGCCACAGGGGATTTGGCAGCTGAAGCAAGCAGAGATAGAGGCCCCAGCTAATTATAAATAATAGTCGAGTGACGCCGCCTCACAGGATGCAAACTCTGGAAGCAATTTAAGGGTGTATGTTGACACAACAGTCTCATCACCCAGGCAAAGAACAAAAGCAATTTAAAAATAGGAAATGAAATAATAGATTCAGTCCTAAGTGTGGTGAGCATATACTGCATACTGCGCCTGGGAGCAATTCAAGCCAAGCCAGCATGGACTAAAAAAGACACAACGGCTCTAGAAGTGAAAAACAAAGTGTGAACTGGTGTCGTGCTTTTGCTATGAACATTCATTTTTCATTATGTCCTGTCATTTTAATTCATTTTGTATCCCATTCTTTTATGCTTTATTTATTTTTTTACTGTGATGGTGAAGTCATGACACCGCCATTTTGGGTTGAGATTTGGGTTTAGAATCATTAATTCATGTGTGATTTCATCCGTTTTGTGTTTGTTGTCACCACATGAGAGCAGACATCATTGCCATTAATCAGGTAACCTGTTTAGTCCTGGACAGGGTCGTGGGTGGGGGTTTGTGCCAGGGCATATCCCAACTAGCATGGGGCGCAAGGCACCAATGACATCATTGTGTCCCCAGAATTTAAGGCACTGTATGATCATTGTGTTGTGATTCTGCTTTTCTTTAGTATTTCATGGATTCATTCAGTATTTATTTCACGCTCTTTGTCTCTTTATGGGGTTTTGGAATATGGAGAATTCGGACTTAAGGTTTATTTTTTGCTAAAGGAAATAATTAAAATTGCTTTATTATGATACCATTTTGCTTTTCCTAGCTTGTGTGCAGTTGCTCTCCACGTTGAAATCCAATCTGCAAGAAACCTGCATCTTGGGCAAAGATTTGTTTTCCAGCAGAACAACAACCCCAAGTGAAAAGCTAAAGCTACACAGGAATGACTTAAAAATGACAATATTAATGTTCCAGAGTGCCTGAGTCTGGGTCAAGTGTCTCAGAGTTACTCCTAAATATCTGACTAGGATAAGAATTTGTCCTACCCTCAGAGTGTTGTGGCGTTCCCAAGCACTCTCACCTCAGAGTACTGCACCCTCCACCCATCCTTCTGCTGATACCAGCATAGGAGAGACATCCCCACCCACAATTACAGCAGCGCAGGTGAGCAAAAAGCTGAGGAGACTTTGTGCCAGTAAAGCAGTGGGTCCAGCTCTGGTCTTTGCGCTGGAGCTGGGGAGTCCTCTACAGCGCATCTTCAACCTGAGCTTGGAACAGGGGAGAGTCCCGAGGCTTTGGAAAACATCTTGTATCGCCCCAGTCCCAAAGGTATCACGTTCTAGTGAGCTGAACGACTTCCGGCCTGTCGCTCTGACGTCACATGTAATGAAGACCATGGAGCGGCTGCTGCTTCACCACCTGAGGCCACAGGTATGCCATGCCCTCAACCATCTGCAGTTCGCATACCAGGAGAAGGTGGGAGCGGAGGATGCCATCATCAATATGCTACACCGATCCCTCTCCCACTTGGACAGAGGCAGTGGTGCTGTAAGAATTATGTTTCTAGACTTCTCTAGCGCCTTCAACACAATCCAACCTCTGCTCCTTAGGGACAAGCTGACAGAGATGGGAGTAGATTCATACCTAGTGGCATGGATCGTGGACTATCTTAAAGACAGACCTCAGTATGTGCATCTTGGGAACTGCAGGTCTGACACTGTGGTCAGCAACACAGTAGCGCCGCAGGGGACTGTACTTTCTCCGGTCCTGTTCAGCCTATATACATCGGACTTCCAATACAACTCGGAGTCCTGCCACGTGCAAATGTTCGCTGATAACACTGCTATCATGGGTTGCATCAGGAGTATAGGAAACTAATCAATGACTTTGTTAAATGGTGCAACTTAAACCACCTACACCTGAACACCAGCAAAACCAAGGAGCTGGTGGTGGATTTTAGGAGGCCCAGGCCCCTCCTGGACCCCGTGATCATCAGAGGTGACTGTGTGCAGAGGGTGCAGACCTATAAATACCTGGGAGTGCAACTGGATGATAAATTGGACTGAACTGCCAATACTGATTCTCTGTGCAAGAGAGGACAGAGCCGGCTATACTTTCTTAGAAGGCTGGCGTCCTTCAACATCTGCAATATGATGCTGCAGATGTTCTATCAGACAGTTGCAGCGAGCGCCCTCTTCTACGCAGTGGTATGCTGGGGAGGCAGCATAAAGAAGAAGGACGCCTCAAACCTGGACAAACTGGTGAGGAAAGCAGGCTCTATTGTGGAGGGCCGTTCCTGGCAGTGATTGGCAGGTGGCCCCTCCTCCTTAGGCACCACCCACAAAACACATGGAACATAACACAGGCACAGATAAGATCAAAAACATAATCAACCAAAAGCAACATTAACATAAATAAATGACACCAAAATGAGCACAAACATGAACATGAAATGTGTGAAGCAGGCCAATAATTGGCTACTACTTCACTTTAAATGGGCATAAAACTAAGGTTTTAATTTTTGCCTCCCATGATTTGCACCTGGCAGTTACTCTAAAAATGTTCTCCCATCTCTATATCTCACTCATCCCTATTTCATTTAGCACTCACATTTGTTCAAACTCTGAGTTTTGATTTTCATCATCATGTATGGATTATCGCAATTCCCTTTTTACCTGTCTGGGTAAAACTGATGTGTCCCGTCTTCAGACTGTTCAAAATACCAGGCTTTTAACACGTTCACACAAATGGACCCACATCTCCCCAGTTGTATTCTCTCTACATTGGATCCCAGTGGAATTTAGGATCCAGTTCAGAATGCTGGCTACTCCCTTAGGGCCGGTTTATACTATTTATACTATATATATATATATTTATACTATCTATTGTTGGCATGGAGCTGGACAGTTTAACATCTGTGGCAGAGCGAAGGGCGCTCAGCAGGCTCCTATCAATTATGGAGAATCCACTGCATCCACTAAATAATGTCATCTCCAGACAGAAGAGCAGCTTCAGCGACAGACTGCTGTCACTGTCCTGCTCCACAGACAGATTGAGGAGATCGTTCCTCCCCCAAACTATGCGACTCTTTAATTCCACCAGGGGGGGTAAACGTTAATATTTAACATTATACATAGTTATTGTCTGTTTTTTTCACCTGTATTATTATCATTCTTTAATTTAATATTATTTATTGTATCAGTATGCTGCTGCTGAAGAATGTGAATTTCCCATTGGGATTAATAAAGTATCTATCTATCTATCTATCTATCTATCTATCTATCTATCTATCTATCTATCTATCTATCTATCTATCTATCTATCTATCTATCTATCTATCTATCTATACTGCATGCTCAGAACACATACGCGTACGCATCATGGCTACCACGCGCTCCCAGCGTTCTTTTGATGCGTCCTCCGAACACGTCCTCAGAAATTAATGTGAGGTGTGCACGAGTTGCAGTACCAGCAAAAATATGGGTGGTGTGTGTGTGCAAGTTTAGGAATGTGACGTCAGCACTGTGATTGCAGGTTTGCAGTTCCAACAGGATCAATCTGCGTGCTTCGATGTTTGATGATTTTTAACATCTTTCTTCCCTCAGTTGATGATTTCTCTCACTGACACCTGGTGAAATCCTCCAGATTTTACTTAAAGTGCATGCACAAGTATAGTCAGTACGCTGCTTGCGTAGTAGTAGCGTCCTCAAGCTCGTGCGCCGCGTAGCGTTAAGTACTCTATATCCCCAGCCTTACAGAGAGAGCTCTGCATGATCAAAGCCCTCCAAAATATCACAAACCTCCTTCAGCACTACAGCTCTGAGATCTCCTCAGTTGTATCTCCTTGCAGTTCCTCACAACAGACTAATGGCACACTTCAGTCCATTGTTCCAAGGGTTATGGAATGATCTTCCACGGACGTTGAGATCAGCACAATCTGTTGAACTGTTTAAGTGTCAACTCGAGATGCTTCTCTCCAGACTGGCATTTGGGTAGCCTTGCCGTCTGTGGGTGACTTTTATATTGTCCTTGAATTGTAGCTTGGTTTAACATTTCATTTTATTCTGTGTTTTATTGTTTGTGACTTTTGTCTGTGACAGGTGCTTTAGGCCCCGTCCACACGGGCATTCACATCTTGCTTAAATGAATGCACTCTGAGCGACCTAGGCGTTGCATTATGTTGCGTCTTGTAGTGGCGCTTAATTGACTTCAATGTGATGTTACATTCGCATTCGTTTGAATCTGTTAAACACCTACCTGCAGCCTAGATTGTAGTTTTGTGTGTTTACCTCTGGGGGGCAGTTATCAGGCAATCCAGAGTGTTTTTAACCAGTTGGGTTCAAGGTTCACCCGTCATTGGATTCTCGAAAAATGGATCAGCTAGCTTTATTAGACCTGAACAGTGACATCCTTGTGTTAAAAATGGCGACATCGGCAGGAGAAAACCTCGCCGCCGCTCTGACAGAACAGCTTTTTTGTAATCTATGGAGAAATACGACGATTTCTGCATAAGTTCTTCAAATCCTGTCAGATGTCAGTTTCAAGTTTTGATTGCCTGCTGCAGCTGATACAACACCATATTACACGCCGGTCAACCGATATGTGACTCAGTGTTAGTGCTGAATAGCTCTGCATTCGATCCGCGCTCACCTGACGCTACAGACGGCAGAAAAACGCTCAGTTCAGATGTCCGTGGGGACAGGGCCTTATAAATGTGTTTTTAATTTACTTTTACTTCAGCAGTAGTAATGCAGGTATTGACAGCTCAGTCCCGGCATCAAGCAGAGTTCCTTTCTACCGCACATGACTAGTAGATAATGGTAGATCTGGGCGAGCAACTTTCAGCGCACCCAGAAAGTATTCACAGCACATCACTTTTTCCACATTTTGTTATGTCACAGCCTTATTCCAAAATGGATTAAATTCATTTTTTTCCTCAGAATTCTACACACAACACCCCATAATGACAACGTGAAAAAAGTGTACTTGAGGTTTTTGCAAATTTATTAAAAATAAAAAAACTGAGAAATCCCATGTCCATAAGTATTCACAGCCTTTGCTCAATACTTTGTCGATGCACCTTTGGCAGCAATTCCAGCCTCAAGTGTTGTTGAATATGATGCCACAAGCTTGGCACACCTATCCTTGGCCAGTTTCGCCCATTCCTCTTTGCAGCACCTCTCAAGCTCCATCAGGTTGGATGGGAAGCGTCAGTGCACAGCCATTTTAAGATCTCTCCAGAGATGTTCAATCGGATTCAAGTCTGGGCTCTGGCTGGGCCACTCAAGGACATTCACAGAGTTGTCCTGAAGCCACTCCTTTGATATCTTGGTTGTGTCCTTAGGGTTGTTGTCCTGTTGAAAGATGAACCGTCGCCCCAGTCTGAGGTCAAGAGCGCTCTGGAGCAGGTTTTCATCCAGGATGTCTCTGTACATTGCTGCAGTCATCTTTCCTCTATCCTGACTAGTCTCCCAGTCCCTGCCGCTGAAAAACATCCCCACAGCATGATGCTGCCACCACCATGCTTCACTGTAGGGATGGTGCCAGGTTTCCTCCAAACGTGACACCTGGCATTCACACCAAAGAGTTCAATCTTTGTCTCATCAGACCAGAGAATTTTCTTTCTCATGGTCTGAGAGTCCTTCAGGTGCCTTTTGGCAAACTCCAGGTGGACTGCCATGTGCCTTTTACTAAGGAGTGGCTTCCGTCTGGCCACTCTACCATACAGGTCTGATTGGTGGATTGCTGCAGAGATGGTTGTTCTGGAAAGTTCTCCTTTCTCCACAGAGGACCTCTGGAGCTCTGACAGAGTGACCACAGGTGGACTCCAATGAAGCTGCAAAAACATCTCAAGGATGATCAGGGGAAACTGGAGGCACCTGAGCTCAATTTCGAGCTTCACGGTAAAGGCTGTGAATACTTATGTACATGTGCTTTCTCAATTTTTTTATTTTTAATAAATTTGCAAAAATCTCAAGTAAACTTTTTTCATGTTGTCATTATGGGGTGTTGTGTGTAGAATTCTGAGGAAAAAATTGAATTTAATCCATTTTGGAATAAGGCTGTAACATAACAAAATGTGGAAAAAGTGATGCGCTGTGAATACTTTCCGGATGCACTGTAAGTTTCTGGCAACTTCATTATGACCAGTGTCACATATGTGCGAGTAGGAGGCAGCTAAAGGGCCTGAGTAATAATAATTCCATGCCAGACCAGGGGGTGGCAGGGTGCAGGGAGCACTTACTGTCTCTCTCAGTTCCTTGCAGACTATTCTTGGGAAATCTCGCCCGCTTCCGGCGCTTCTAATAACGTCACTTCCAATTTTTGTTCCCTGGGGGGCCTCTGGTGATGTCACTTTCTGTTTCTGGCACCGATGATGACATCACTTCCGGCTCAGGCGCAGATGATGACGTCACTTCTGGTTCCGGCGCCAATGACGTCATTTCTTGCATTGGCTAATAAAGACACCATTTTTGAAACCATACCTTCAGTTCTGTTTTGGACTCGGATCTGTGAACATCTCTGTTCAAATTTAAACCTATTTTGCAGCTTTGGAACAATATACAGAGTGGCTGCCCCAAACCTTCATGATGCCTTTGACTCGTTCTTGTGACACCAGATGTTGCCATTCTGTCAGAGGCCTCCAAACATTTTGCCCTGATAGAATTGACTGATCGTATAGAGGAGGCTTTTGAGAGAAAGCTGGCCAAGTAGCAGGGGGTTCTGGAGGAAGAGTCTACACCCTGCTGGGCATGAGTGGGCCATTCAGAAGGACTGCAACAGAAGCAACAGAAAGAGTTTCCAGGTGGCTGTGGATTAAGAGGGGTGAGCCGCTGCTTAAGTCTTTGAGGGCTGAATATTTTTTCCACAAACCTCAATTTTCTGAAAAGCACACAATGGTTTCAGGCATAAATCAACATAAAACGTCTGTTGCTGCATGCTGTGGGTGCTGTCGGCACCTGTTTGGCATCTCCGGCAACAGCAGTTGCACGAGGGCAGCTTGATGGCCAGCAGGAATGTGTAGCGGGTCAACTGCCTGGCTGTGTTTGTGCAGTGGTGGCATTCACAGCGCGACACAATCTGGTTTGTACCTCTTGTCATCGTAAGTGGTAGTCCTCCCAGGCGAATGTCACCATAGCGGCACCAGCTACACGAACGTCTTCATCACCATGATCAGCTGATCTGGATGACTAACTTACATCTCTCGATCGCCATCTCCAGATCACTTGCATCAAAATCGGAGTCAGACAAGTCAGAGTCCGATTCAGCGATGATACACAAAACGTCGTCTGTGGAGTTTTTTGCTTTGCGCATTCGCTTTGGTCTCTCGCCAGATATCGATGCCATTTCAGAGGTTGTTTGTTTTTCGCTACTCATGTATGTGCGGGAAATCGAGGTCAAATCAATGAAGCTAACTTTCCTTCTAGCAAAGAGAGTCAATCTAAAACGTAACGGCGAATTTTGTCGCAGTTTACAGCTGATTACCATCCTCTACCCCTGAATTTCAACCAAAGTTGACATCCACCCTGAAAGAGTTTATGCTGCTGGGACGCAAGTCTTGGCTTGATTAACCCTGGCTGGGTCACTTGGGCGAGGGTATATGATGTTGTGAGACCTGAAACACCCTAGGAACCCAGAAAACATTCCCTAATGATGCGTCCCAGAGCATCCGTAGCATGTATCTTTCAACCACATGCTTTTGCAAACAGAAGCTAAATATTTCATCAGTCCTCCTCCGAATTCCAAAAGTTAAAACCTGTTAGACAAAAATAATAATAATAACGTGCACACGAGTACCCTGTAAACACAGCTTTGTAATTGAAGTGGGCACTCTCTCAAAAAAAAAAAAAAATAGAAAACAGGTCCTCTGGCCAGGCTTCGGGGCAAATCTCACCACCTGTGCTGAAGTTTCCGGCCCCAAACTCCACAAACACGCAGCTCTGCCTCACCAGAACGCAGCAGCTGAGACAACAAAGGCGAGTCCAGGGTGACACATTTACTGCTCAGTCACTAGCAGCGTTAGACTTGGCCCCACTATCCTGGCTACGCTGGCTGCAGAGTTCACTCCCACTCTCGGTCAAAATCATAAACTACTGGGAAAGGAAACACAAGGTAAACCCGTGGTAACAGATAGTGAGGTAAGGTGCTGGCTCCACTCCCACAGGGCCGTAAAACCTCCTAAACAAATCGCTGGTAGAACAAGGGTCAATGTCCAACACGTTGGTCAGCACTGGGCAAGTGTGAAGATGAAGGAGCATTGAGCTCACAGCCGACTAATAAGTAGTAGAAGCCTCATAAACAACAAAACCACCATTGGGATATTAATACTCAAAGTGTATTCTGGGTAAAATTATTTCCATAAATCTGTACAGCGGATTCAGGAATTGTTCAGACGTCTTCATTTTCTGCACACTTTATGGTGTTGTAGGTCTCATTTTAAATGGATAGATGTGCCATTATTGTGTATCTGCGCTCTGTAACCCATAATGACAAAGTGAAAGGTTCTGCAAACTTACTAAAAAAATCTGTTATTCACAAAGAAGTATTCAGACCCTTTGAAAATTGTGGTCAGGTCATCCTGTTTGCTTTAGTTCTCCTTGAGATGTTTCTAGAACTTGACTGTAGTCCACTTGTGGCAAAATGAATTGAGTGGACATTGTCTAAAAAGGCACATGTGTTCATGTTGTGAGAGGCGCCACGCTGGGACTGGCATTCCGGCCTGAACTGTAGCATGATCCTTACCTGGCCAGGACACCAAAATAATGGAAGGACAGGTGAAGACAATTTTTTCAGGGTATTGTCTTCCCCAGCACACTAGATGGCAGCCCTTTCTGGGTTTTCAGCACCATTACGGATTCCCACAGGACTTGTTGGGAACTGTAGTTCATTGGGTCAGCCCTGTTGGGTACCCTGGGTGCTGCCAGTGGGCAGTGAGGACACTAGCAAGACCTACTTTGTCAGGGTCTAACTTCACTTGGAAGTGCTTCCAAGCCACAGTTTCAAGAACCGGAAGTGCTCCCGGGTGTTAATTAAAAGAAGCTAGCTGCTGGAGGAGTGAAGGAGAGGCGACAAATTATTTCGGAATGGGGAAACAGAATATTGTTGCGGCGTGGGAAAGACTTCTTTGTAAAGTGTTTCACACAATTAAACCCTTTGCTATCACTGGAATTTGTCTTGTTTTATATGGAATTGAGTGACTGTTTATTCTGGATTTTAGAATTGATTTTATCATCCATGTTTTTCTGTATTTTGTGGATTATTTATTCATGCACAGGAATTTTTTGACAGTTTGTCGTTTGCTTGATTTTTAATAAAAGCACTGCTCACTTTGCACCAACCCCTTGCTGTTTCTGCCCGACTCATCTCAGTTTACGACTATCAGTTCCAGGTTCAAGAGGCTCCTGGAAGCGACACAGTCAATCAAATGTGACTTCAGCTATACTTGCAGAGCTCTGGAGGTTGACCGCAAGTCACTCAACCATTAAGAGAATTTATTCACATCAAACATAAAATCAATCCAAACTTGGATAAGCAAGAAACACATGTGACAGAGAATCCCAGGAGATGACCTAGGAAGCAGCTGACACGAATGTCACAAAGTAACGGTGCTCTAAAGAATCCAAAATGCCGTGGCAGGAAGACGATAAAAATTTGGAATTTTCTCAGGAAAAATGACAGTGTAAAGTAAATATCAAAATTGAATTCCTTTACTTCAAAAACTCCAGTTTAGACACACAGAAGTGCAAAAAAATCTCCTCAGAAGGCATTCCATGGGCCGTCCTCTTTGAACATTGTAGGAGTGGGGACAGCGAGGCACGAAAAATGAATGAAATGCACCAATCATAATAGAAAACAGGAAAAAATAAAAATAAATAATCTAAAATAAAATGGATTTTTTGTTATGAACAGGATCAAAATGATAATAATTGCAAAAAATATTGCCTTAAACCCAAGCAGAACCAGACTGAGGTACATAAGAGGAGCAGTGATCTCTGACACACACGAGTTCAATATGCATTCCCTCAAACTTAATCGCAATAGACCCCCATATTAACTCTCTGACTCAGCCATAGCCAGACAAGCAGAGACACTTTTTACAATAACAGGAAGAACGACACACTAAGAAAGATGAAATCGGACCCCAGTTTAAGTTAGGCTAAGCATGGTGAAAGGAACGCTTGGTGTTCCTCCTCTCTGTTATTTCCCCTTGCAAACAGTAAATACCTGTGTGTGAATCACACAATGCAAACAAACTGAAAGCTGGACTTTCACCTGCTGTCTGGCCCGGTTAGTAAATACCAGCAACAGAAAAATAAACAAAATTCTTACCCTGTTATTCTCAGCTTGCTCTTCAAGGAGTGGCTTGATGGACGAGGAAGTCTGATGTTGAATAGAAGCCTTTTCTTCCTCTTCCAATTCCCTCCTCTCCTCTGCCTCCTCCACCTCTTTGTTCTCGAGTTCTTGTGTTGGCTTATCCAGACTACAAACAGCTACACTTGTACCAATGTCCACTGGTGGATCTGCCACTTCTTTGACCAACTTTTGTGGGGTATAGTAATAGGTATCTTGCTCGGAAAGTAAAGGTCCACTCTGGGAATTCTGTAAGACTTCTATCCCTGATTCTTGATTGGTACTCTTCACTTCTGCTTCTTCCTCTGGAGTTTTCATGCCACTCTCTTCCATTAAACGGTGCTCGAAATCTATGTCACTAGGTCCTTCAGATAGTTTAGGGTGAGCCTCTCCTACAATGCCATGTGTATCTCTTAATGTACTCATAACAGAAGATGGAGTAGAAATTTCTCTGTCCATGCAGTTCTCATCCATAAGTTCTACATCCATGTATTTATCTTCATTGTTCTGCTGACTTCCAAATGTGCTACCAAAATTGGAATCTCTCACATTCTCCAAGGTTTTTTCCCCAAAAACATCTCTTATGCCATTTGTCACGTCATTACCAAGATTGCTCTCTCCTGCGACAGCTCTACTATCCAGATCCCTTTGTAGTCCTACAACTGTATTTGAAAGGATGGGGTTCTGGTCTGACTCCCTCCTGCCATCTGATTCTAAAGCCATTTTCTGACCTGGATGATACAGGTCTGTTTCTTGAACATCCAGAGGTGACACATGGCTTGAGTCATGTACTGATGTTTCTTCTGAGATAAGGATGCGGTTCAGAGTATTGGGTTTAATGTCAGGATCTGAAAAACTCTCTGCGCTCAACCTCAGCCCTTCCTCATTTAAATCTTTAACCTTCTGCCCCAGAGTGGCAAACTGAAGGTCCACATCGGTACAGCATTCAGATGGACTCCCATCCCTAACCTCCTCAGCTCCTTCATCTATACTTACAAATAAGCTTTCCTTTTGGTTGACCTCTCCAGATTCTTCCTTGACAATAGACTGAAATTCTGTTTGAAGATGGTGCTTGCTTTCTGTTAAACTTTCAACATTCTGCTCCCTCGGACTTTTCTTCTCTTCCACTACAGAGTCATATTTCTCATCTACAGCTTTCACATCCAATAAACACTGCTCCTTTATGAATGAGAGTTGATCAACATCCTCACCCTGGTCCTCTAATTCCACCAAAATGCCATTGTCTACAACTGGAAACTGAACCTTCATATGATCCTGATGTTCAATGTCCTCTAAATGATCTTTTCCTCTCATTTGAGATGGGGAATGTGTGTGATTCGCAGGCTCCAAGTCCACCCATCTCTGGGCATTACTGACCCGAGGCTGAATTTTCATTGGTTCCAGAATCTCCAAGTCCATCAAACTACGCTTATCTGCCTGAAAATCGGTCTGTCCCAGAGGCTCACTGTCTAGAGTATCCAACTGTTTTAGTTTGGTATCATCCAGTTGAACCAAATTGGATTCAATCTCTTTGAATGGAGATTGGATGTTGCTGTGTTCCAGATTCCCAAGATTCAGCAAGGGGCTCTCCTCCGTAATGGGACCCTGAAACACTGTTTGATTCAGAGGCTCCAACATCACCAGATGCTCCTTTTGATCCACATGTTCAAAGTCCACCAAATTATGCTCTTTGACTGGAGACTGAACTTCTGTTGCATCCAAAGGCTCCAAGAGGTCCAAGAGGTTATGCTTCTCTGTAACTTTCTGGTTTCCACATTCTATGTCTAACAAACTCTGCTGCTCTATAATTGAATTCTCAGAGTTGCTTAAAATGTGTTTTTCGGGTGCTAAATCTCGAATCTCTCCCTCACCCAGTGATTCCAGTTCCAAAATGCTTAGCTTCTGTGTGTTTGTAGAATGAAGTTTGTTTTGATCAATTGGTTTCATATCAACACAACTACGTTCTTCTTGGAAGGGAAACTTCTGATCTGTGAGTTCGAAGTCAATTAAGCTCTGATGAGATAACGCTGGAAGGCTAATTTCTTTTTGAACCAGAGATTCAGGCTTCTCTGTAACAGGTGATTGACTCTTCATCTGATCCTGAGGTTCCAGGCTCTCCGAAATGTTAGTTTCTGTTACCAGCGGTTGACTTTTCATCTGGTGAAAAGTCTCTAAATTCACCAAAGTGTGCTTCTCTGTGATTGGAGGATGGGATTGTTTCTTATCTAGAAGTTCCAAATCAGCTAAACTTTGCTTCTCAGTAACATTAGAGTCAAAATCATTTTGATCAAAGGACACCAAATCTATCAGTCTATCAGACTGAATCATCTTCTGATTTGCACTTTCCAAGTCCAACAGCGTCTGCTTAGATGAGGCTGGAACATCAAATTCCCTTTGATTCACCGTATCCAAGTCCACCAAACTCTGCTTTTCTACAGCTAGTAACTGAATCTCATTTTCCAGCTGAGGTTCCAGATTTATTGAACCTTTATTCTCTAAAATGGAAGACTGAGCCTTCCTATCATTGAGAGCTTCAAAATCTCCAAAACTTTGATCGCTTGTCACCGGAGACTGAGCCATCTTCTGCTCAAGGAGCTCCATACTCTGAAAACTATCTTCCCGTAAGACAGAAGACTGCACTTCCTTCTGATCACAGATCCTTGTGCCCACAAAGTCTTGCTCCTCTATGACTGAAGAGTGGACTTGAACATCTCCCTGATTCAGAGGCTGCACATCCAAAGTGTCAAGCTCTTCTGTGTCTATAGTGAGGAGCTTTTTCTCATCTGAAAACTGCATGTGTTCATCCTCAGTTTGAAAAAAAGCTTTTGGATCCATCAAGGACTCCTGATCCTCGGCCAGAGGTTTGGCTTCTGTTTTATTTATTGTCTGCATTTCCGACAAATAATGATCTTTCTGATCTAGAGGTTCCAAATTCAAAAGACCCTCATTCTCTCTCATGATAGGCAGATCCTCGGTTTTTATTCCTGGAAGACTCTGCTCCTGGCTAATTACATGCTGTGGCTTGGGAAGATGGACAGTATCAAATCGTTGAAACAGTCCATCATGTGAGCTAATACCTTCAAACCCTTTTGTTCCATTTTGTGTTAAACTGGTTTGCTCTCCGCCGATGGTCTCTAATGCTGATTTGTCCACTTCAGCCGCTATTTCTGAACTTTCTTCTCTCCTTCTTTTGATTACAGAGTCACTCCCTATTACAGTATCTGGGAGGTGGAAGTTTTTCTGGTCAACATTCTTCAGCTCTGTCAATGGCTGGGAGATAAATCCATCTTCTGCATATTTTTTATCATACTCCTCCACCATCTCCTCCTGCTCTCCTTTAATGTGCCCATCTTTTTGAACATACTCCTCCTCCTCCTCTTCTTTCTCCCTATCACCATCTTTGCGTTCCAATTCTTCTTCACTCTGAACCCCTTCATGTTCAGCAGGTGCAACTTTTGATATAGGTTCTTCTTTCAGCACCACAGTACAATTCTCATGGCTTTCTGGATTAGTCTGTTCTTTGACTGGAAAAGGTTTATGTTCTTTGGTAGTACAAGATGTCCGTTTCTCACTGAAAGTCAAAGTGAA
Source organism: Erpetoichthys calabaricus (assembly GCF_900747795.2). Taxonomy (NCBI): domain Eukaryota; kingdom Metazoa; phylum Chordata; class Cladistia; order Polypteriformes; family Polypteridae; genus Erpetoichthys; species Erpetoichthys calabaricus. The sequence continues at coordinate 160,415,291 of NC_041403.2, forward strand.
CTCAGAGCCTTTAGCATCCACAGGCTTTGCTTGGTCTTGGATTTGAGGTGCTTCATCTCCAGAGCGCATCTCTTGATTTGCTGATATTGATAGAACATCTTGTTCAACCAAAGGTGATATATCTGGATTCTGGGAAGAAAATAAGATAAAGTTAAGCAAATTCAGTAAGTTACATTTCATATAAACACATTTTACAATTACTACAAGTCACATGTTTTTCCTATTCCTGTTCCTGCTGTCAGGGATACCATGATGACATATTTCTCGGGTATAAGAACATCTCATGTACTTCACTGCTAAATAATAACACAAAAACATCCATGTCACATAATCCATGCATCAGGGCATCCAGTTGTATGATCACAACGTACAAAACACATACATTTTTGCTAAAATATTGTTAAATAATTAACTCTGGGCGGAACGGTGGCACAGTGGTAGCACTGCTGCCTCGCAGTTAGGAGACCCGGGTTCGCTTCCCGGGTCCTCCCTGTGTGGAGTTTGCATGTTCTCCCCGTGTCTGCGTGGGTTTCCTCCGGGCGCTCCGGTTTCCTCCCACAGTCCAAAGACATGCAGGTTAGGTGGATTGGCGATTCTAAATTGGCCCTAGTGTGTGCTTGGTGTGTGGGTGTGTTTGTGTGTGTCCTGCGGTGGGTTGGCACCCTGCCCGGGATTGCTTCCTGCCTTGTGCCCTGTGTTGGCTGGGATTGGCTCCAGCAGACCCCCGTGACCCTGTGTTCGGATTCAGCGGGTTGGAAAATGGATGGATGGAAATCAGATATTATATTAATGAAATATCTAAATGACACACTCAATATCTGAATAATGCTTCATCAAGCCAGACAGCACACAAAAATAAAACAATAAGAACACATGGAGGGACACAGACACACACCACAAAGCACAGAAAGAGACCAAAGTAAAGACTCGCCCCGTATGGAGCCCCCTTGGTATTTGTTCAGTACAACCTGCTTAGTATTGTCCGTGCCCAGGTCATCCACACTTGGCACAGGTGATTCATTGCGACTAATGCCGGCACAAGTCCCACTCCTACCCTCAATGTCTTAATTCTGTTGCCAATGTGGGGATCTTCCAATGCAATGTCAGATAGAGAGTCATGTAATTCACTAGCGAGAGGCAATTTTATTCATTTTTTTATATCTGTTATGTAATTTTCAAACAATTACCATCCACACTAGCATTTTCACATTTCCCCACACCCTAAACCATCCGAAAACACATAGGACGCTGCGTCCTTTACCCTACAACAGGCATCAGTGGTAACAGGAAAAAGAAGAAGCTTAAATGTCTAGTGTGGAGGACAGCAACGCTGGAGAACAGCAGTGTGGAGCTACAAATGAATATCTAGCGTGGAGTACAGCAATGGCAAATACGGAAAACAACAAAACAGAATAGTTATGAAGAGTAACGCATGAGCAGGATTCCTTCAAAGGCCGACTCTCACCTCAGCGTGGTAAAGGAGTGATCAACTTAGCAAGGGATTGCCTGTTGGGGTTATGCCGTCCGTGGAGAAGAGTGACCGAAGTACCACCGAGGACGCCACGTGAGATGGACTGGCTCAACAGGAACCCTGAAAATGTCGACTAACGAGAGCGGCGAGGACTTGGGCAGCAGCGGATCGTGTGTCTTGTTGAGCAGAGGACCACTTTGAGGAGGCAATGGCCAACTACAGTTAAAAGCAGGGCAAGTACCCAGTCTAACCAGGTGTAGCAGTAGAGGTAGTTATCGACCTCTTTCACCCTCAGTTACCACGCCAAACACCAAGTAAAAGTCCAAGACGTCTTTATTTTGAAATAATTACATGCACAAAGCACCCTCCACACTACTCATATAAATCAATCAACACTACAATAATCACAATTCCTCCTCTCCTAGACACTTCACCACCCTACCTCCCAGCTCAGCTCAATGTCTGGGCTTTCCCATGGTCCTTTATACCCCCTGACCCGGAGGTGTTCCAGTTCCATAACCCACAAGTCCTTATTACTACTGGGCCAGGGTAAAAAAGTCCTTTTCTTCAACCCGGAAGCATGTCGTTTCTTCTTGTCATGTGATTATGACGCACTTCCGGGTTATAGGGCACGTAAGAGTCCACGAGCCTCCCTACAGCGACTCCCGGTGGTCCCCAAGGTATCCAGCAGGGCTGTGCATAAAAACTACAAAGTCCATGAGGCCCTGCTGGAATTCGGGGCCCATCCATGCTGTCGGGAGAGCTCCTCCTGGCGGCCTGGGGGTGAGGGCTGGAAACTCTCGCCGGCCATCCGTCACACAGGAAATTGTTTTCTAACTGTGAGGTGGAAAGAGTCAAGCACCTACCACCTTATTAGAGGTGGTATTATTAAAGAGTGAGTGGCTCACCACCAGCCCTTCTACAGAAGGATGGCATTGAACAACAACAACAGCATGAACATAAGGTGAGCAGAGCAGCTAAGAAAATGTAGTGAGCAGGAACCAATCGAGGAAGGGCCAAGTAACTACCATATATATTCGCGTATAAGTCGGTTCTTGAAACCCAAAAAATCGATCATAAAATCAGACCCTGACTTATACGCCCGTTCAAAAATACGACACTTAAATTTTGTTTTTTTTTTTTACATCTTCTTGCCTCCTCCAATCTCGCACCAGTTTCCCAGACACATCGAATTTTGCAGCAGCGCAGTTACCAATTTCTTTCGTCACTTCAATGACTTTTAATTTAAACCCACCTTCCTTTTTCCTTCTGATCGAATGCTCCATCGTCGATAAGGGATGCTCTTAATATAAAGGTGTATGAAGGTGTGAGATACAAAAAAACACAAAACAGTGCAAACGTCTCTTCGGAATAGTTCGGGTATTACGGTGTGGTGACGTAGGCACAATACATAGAAAAAAAAAAGGCCATGTGCTCCGTGGTTACTCTCTCAGGTGGGCGTTAGCATATCATAATCTCTTGGACCAATAGCGTGAGTTTTCCACATTAAAAATGATGCGGTAAAATCAAGCCCTGACTTATGCGTGGGAGAACTTAAAAACGCAAGTATATACAGTAATCAAAGTAGAGTTTGAGCCTGCATTTTCAGAAGTCTACGTTTTTTTACCCATCCGTACTACAATGCCAAGAGAGCTGTCACACATGTGCAAATGGGAGACAACCTCAGGGCCTATTATAGAGTAATTCCACCCCAAGTCAAGGATTGGCGCTCTCACCTACGTACTTCTCCTATCCTTCTACCCTCACACCAGAAGATTGACAATATGAGGACCACTGATTCTGAAACATTAAACCCACCTCTTCTTGCTGGGACTATTCAAAAGGGACGTCGCCACCAGAAGTCGGCAGTCGTGTTTTTATGACTCACAGCTGTGAAGACATCACCTGACAGCCTGGTTATTTTCTGCCATTTTTCCAATTATATGAGACTAGCAAAATACCCGCGCTTCGCAGCGGCAAAGTACTGCTTTAAAATTTTTATTAAGAAGAAAAGTAAACCATTTTAAACTGAGGGAAAATATACCAATAATTATTTGTTAAGGATCTCTTTGTATACCACGTTGTCAGTTCGGCCCTCCGGTTGTAATATGACCAAGCTGTGTGCTGAGCTTACTCTTGAGCATGCAACATATAGTTAACCATGTGAAAAGCAATCTTGCCTCAAATCAATGCCAACCTTTTGTAGGGTCTGTCCCTGAGACTTATTAATTGTCATTGCGAAGCAGAGCCTTACTGGAAATTGGAGGCGTTTGAATTGAAATGGGTTTCATCTATAACTTCACATCCAGCTTTTGAGAGTTTAAACATTCATAAACATCAAAGTGTCCACTACTCAAATCGTCACCTGTGAATCTAAGATGTTTAAGAGGCATTGGCGGTTGTCCAAAGGTGTAAAATATTTGGCCATTTCGGTACACTTGAAAGCGACAACCGAACAATTCAGAGGCAGCCATCAACTGACATGCAGAACCATAGGTGAAGGGCTTAAGCATTTCACTCTTCTAGTGCTCCTGTGTAGTATAATTATCTCCTGTACCGTCATCAGTCCACACCTTGAACCTGTCCCAGTCATTCAATACATAAGACACAATGTTCCTCCGGATATCAAGAGTGAGCCTGATATGGCCATGCAATATGTAACACAGAGAATGGTAAAAGCAGTCGCCATCTCCGGGCATGGAAACCACTCGGTAAGTGACAGTTTTTTGATCGATGGTGATCACCTCAATAGACTTGTTAATGGGGGTACAGTTGGAACGATAAAGGAAATGGGTACCTGAACAATGTGAACTAAGTCTAAAATACCTACACAATAACTATAATCGTAATAAACGAACAATAAAACATCGGAGAAGCCGTGGATTAAATAAAAAGGCTGCAGTTATCAGCAGAGAGATGTGAATACTGTGGTGAAGCAAGGAAAGGAATGAAGAGACCGGAGTGACGGACGGCCTTATATAGGCAGGCAGCCAACTACGTGGGAGGCATGGGGATGGGGGACCCAACGCCGCCTCACACGGCGACCGAGCTGCAGGCTATGGACGTATATATGTATGTAAGTAGGATTCAGTTAGCGTTGGGAACCCGCGTACCAAATTTCTTGAAGATGGGCCTATAAGTAACAAAGACCATTGGAAAGTTCAATATGGCGGCCAACAGTGGCGTCATACCACCGAAATAAGTACGTACATCGGTTTCGGTTAGCGCAGGGAAGCTGCCTACCAAATTTCGTGAAGATGGGGCCATAAATAAGAAAGTTTAACATGGCAGACGTTGTCGACTGTTATGACCATTACGCGTAGAATTTCGAAATGAAACCTGCTTAACTTTTGTCTTTGCATTTACACAAGTATACAGCTCTGGAGAGGATTTTCAGAAGCCTCCGTTTTTGGAGATAAAATGGGTTCATGGAGACGAAAGACAAGAATGGAGACTAATGTTTGTGTTTTTAATTAAAAAACGTGGTAGTGGGAGTGCAGCCTTTGTGTCTATACATTATGTATACATGGTTCTGGCATGTAATTGTGAGTATTCGTAAAGTTTATTTGCAGCTTCTCTGAATCGTGTAATAGAACAAAAAACGAGCAGATGCAATGGTTTATTGTTTACTTATTTGAAAAATTAGTTTGTCGTTTTTATTTGAAAGCAGGGTGTCACTTTAAAAAGTCTGAAGACCTCAATGCTAGCTAAACAGGCCTGAGATTTAATGCACGGTCTCGCCGATTCTCATGCCCTCTTCATTCTCCGCCCTTTCTCTCGGTTATAAGCGCCTGCAGCAGTCCTTACATTCCGCAAACGTAAATCAGTGTCTGCTGTTTCTTTGTATTGCAATTCAGAATCACAGGAAGCTCTGGAATTTTAATAGCAGAATGGGAAACAGGTCCAGGGTCTGAGAAATTCAGCAATCTGCTCCTTATAAGGAGAAGGTGACAGCCCCCCTTAGGTCATACAGTACTATTTATATCACTGCTCAAGTTTGGAGTAATTTCCCAAAAAATGGGCATAACGATTGTAAATAATTTGCTGACCTCTTCCTCTCTCCGCCATAATCCAGTCCTAAGACACGGCAGTAGATTTTTCCTGTCACCAGCAGATGTCACTGTTGATCCATCGTTAGCTTTTGCCAAGTCTCTAAAGCCAGAGGTAGACAGTTCTGTCCTTGCATTTGAAGTGAAATGTCACTTCTACATTTACGGTTACATTTATTCACTTAGCAGACACCTTCATCCATAGCGACTTACAGAAGAGGTCAACATAATCGAGTAAGTGTTACGGAGCAAGGTTACAAGACTGTAACAAGACTTCAAGTGAAGTGCGGACCTTAACAGCGACCAGATGAGTTCACAGTTATAAAAATATGAATTTATTTTCATGTCTAAACAAGGTGAGAAGTAAGGTGTTACCTGTGCAGGTGGTGTGAGAAGAAACCCACCACCGTTCAGTGAGCTTCTACCCGGGACGTCTGCCTCAGCTCTTTTAGCCTGTGATGGACTGGTCGGGACGGGCTCATCCAGGTTGGCGGGGAACTTTAAGAACTCTGTACTGGTGGGCGCTTTCTCCACTAAGCGTTCTGCTATCTCTGGGCAGCTCTCCAATGTGGTCACGCTGGGCAGGTCTCCTTCGTGTTCCTCTTTCTTGCTCTTCAGAAAAGTGAAGGGGGCCGCGCCTAGTATTTTGGGAGACGTCAACCCCCCGATGCCCCTGTACTTTAATCCCCAGGGTGTCATAGATGACTCTGCTTTGGATGCCGCCTCTTTTTGCCTCTTGTTCTCATTCTGCTTCTCCTCCATCCGGGCCAAGATCTGATCTACGGTGACGCAAGGAAACTGTTTGCCCTGGTTGATGGGCAAGGATCTGATGTGGAACAGGACTTTCTTACTGCCTCCATCTTGTGGTGAGCCACCATTTAGCTCTGGAGCATCGATTTCTGACACATCATTTTCAGAAGATTCCTCACTCTGGTGTGGAACTCCTTTGGCACCTTCATGTGTAGGATACAGTTGGGATTTGAAGCAAAATGCAGCTCCATGTTCTTCTGCCCCTGTTTCAACTCCAATTCTGCCAATCAAAATAAAATACACATAATTAGTGAAGACACTGATATGTGGTACAAAAGACCAACCCTTGTGTTTGGCGTTAGAAGGAGCCGTCAAGCTTTATACAACAGGCCTCAGGTCGGCAGGAAGTGGATCACACTACACAACTTTTAACATGCCACAGTTGATGAACCGCTCACATTCCACAACATTCATTGTTATGGTTAGCTGGTTTGTAGTCTTGGAGGGGTAAACACTCCACAATTAAATACAAATGAGGTTCAGGAATTGCTAGATCTTTCCCCTGACAAAGAGCAACCAATTTCTAAAATCCATCCACTCACAAAACACACACAAGACAGAACCGTTTCTTTTAATCCGACTGAAGGGTTATTGCACAATCCTCCTAACTGAAGTTTTCTGCTAATAACTTCAATAATGCTTGAAAAAGATGGACCCATTTGCTAAGAGCCAATGCTGGACTGTTCATACTTACTGAGCATCTGAGATGGGTATGCACAACGATTTGGCTCCAGTCTGATTATTTTGCTGTCGGTCTCATAAGATCAACTGCTGTTCTGCTAGAAGTGAAATGCAATTTGTTTCGTAAATTTTCTTGTGAATCAAAACACTGAGTAACACTGGGAATTCGATTTCACGCAAATCTCTTCACTCATCACAAGTGGTGATGTTTGAATGGAACCTTGAAGAGGACAGGCATTTGAACTGCACCAGCGTGGGTATGGCAGCAGGAAATACGTCTAAACCAGTGCAGTGCTGCCGCCAATTAAAAAAAAAAAAAAAAATATATATATATATATATATATATATATATATATATATATATATATAAACATTGCATTCGTAGTCTGAGTCCCGACCTGATTGTATGGGTGGTTACCTACCAGGTAATGCACGTGGTTGGTCTGCCCTCAGCAAACATCCACCACGGTGCCCTCTTCAGTTACGAGAAGCAGATCATGGTATGTTGCATAGTTTACTGTCAAATAATGCAAAGAGTACGCAACATGTGTTTCGCCCTCATTTGTGCTCATCAGGCGTACACACTCTACTGCTCCCCTCGCGGGGATCGAACCTCGGACGTCAGCATCAGAGACGAAGCCCCTTTACGCTGCGCCATGGCATGTGCTTCATTTTATTTGACAGCCTGTACGTCCGGAGTAATTACATTCATTGCATTCGTAGTCTGAGTCCCGACCTGATTGTACAGGTGGTTACCTACCAGGTAACACATGTGGTTGGTCTGCCCTCAGCAAACATCCGCCACGGTGCCCTCTTCAGCTGCGAGAAGCAGATCATGGAATGTTGTATTTTTTACTGTCAAATAATGCAAAGAGTACGCGACACGTGTTTCGCCCTCATTCTACTCTACTGCTCCCCTCGCGGGGATCAAACCTCGGACGTCAGCATCAGAGACGAAGCCCCTTTACGTGGCACCACGGCGTGTGGTTCGTTTTATTTGACAGCCTGTAGGTCTGGAGTAATTAAATGAGGGTGAAACACATGTCGCGTACTCTTTGCATTATTTGACAGTAAAATATGTAACATATATATATATACAGTATATATATAGTGAAAAGTCGCCCGAACACCACCAGACAGACAACAACCACACATTTATTTTACCAAAGTCCCGCACAGCACACAGTGCTCCCGCGCGAAACACCCCTAACACGGGCCTTCTTCGCATTGTCCTTAGACCGCCTTTCCTCTGCTCACAGGAGCTTCGTCCTGCTCCCACTCCCGACTCCAGCTCCCGGAACGTAGGAAGGTGGTCCCTTTTATGTTCACCCGGACGTGCTTCAGGTGCTCGTTGATGACCTTCCGGCAGTACTTCCTGGTGTGGCGGAAGTGCTGCACGAGTATCCGGAAGCAATCCAGGTGTCCCCGGAAGGTTCTTCCTCCACCTGCCCAGGTGTGGCAGAAGTGCAGGTTTTCCGGGCTCCATGACACTCGGAGCGCCCCCTGGTGGTGGCCACAGGCCCCAATGTGTTTGAGCCTCCTGGCTCCATCCCCATGGTCCCTTCTTTATCCAGGACGGTTGCCCCCTCGTGGCCCAGGGAACAAGTAAACCACCTCCCGTTCATTCTAGGCATCCTGGCTGGGTCTGCCCCCCCAGCCTCCTGCCACTATATGTATATATATATATACAGACACACACATACACAGACACACAAGGTCAGGCACATAAAACCTTTTCTTAACAGTGAACAGCGAGTTAACATTAAGTTTCTTGTGAAATCTGTTCAAATATGTTGAGAAAGTCAACAATATCTATGGGGTGTACTTACTTTTTCACATGACTGAATACTGTTCTTAAATTGGTTGGCTTATTATTCGTTGTTAAATAAACAGACGAGGCGCAAAGAAGGGAAGGAATCAACCATGAAAAACGAGTTCTGCAGGTTTCATCAAAGAGAGAGCGAAAGTACAAAAGAGGGAAAGACATTCTGTTGGGGGCAACACGTGCTTTACAAGTTAAGAGATCAGTTGGAATGAAACTCAGTAATCGGGGGGGGGTCTGGTTCAAAGGGATCGGGTGGATGGGGGTGGTGTTTATCTGCCTTGAAACTCACACAAAACGTATGCAATAAAATATAAAATTCATTAAAGTGAGTCAAAGCCATTAAAAGGAATTTGCAAAAATAAATACATAAATAAATAAATAAATGGATGAAAGAATCTCTTGAGGGGAATTTTTCACAGCTTTGACTTCCTTCTTTTAAGTAGGTCAGGCAAACAGAATAGCTTTAAACAGCATGAAGGATGACCCCAAACACTAAGGCTTTGTACAAAAACTATGCTCTGTGTTATCTAAGGGAAAAAAAATGGAAACGGCAGCCACCTTGTGACTTTACACCCAGTTCTTAAATCAACACACCAATCCTAAAGCATCCACATCTGTGCACTAACCCACACTCTCCAGGATGACTGGCAGTAAATGTTCACACAATGTCCTCTCAGCCTCTCAGTGTCGCTCTTACGGAAAACCATTGAGAAACCAGGACCCCTCCATAAAGGTACAGTGGGAAGAAAAAGTAGAAGTGAACCCTTTGGAACGATCTGCTCATAAAATGTGATCTTGATCTTTTTATCAAGCATCTCCGAGTTGGAGGATGGTACGGACTGGCTCAAAAGTCTTGGAGTGATGCAGATTCGGTCCAACTCTTAGGAGGAGAAGTAATAGCATTTGTTATCAATTTTCCTAATTTAGGAAACTACACCTAACTTCTCCAAGACTTAGGCGCACTCATGAGCTGTCCTGACTTGTTACGAGTAGTGATGGACACTTCGATTTAATTTACTGAATCGATTCTTTTGAACTACCCGCTTTAAGTGAATTGATTCCTTTATTTTTTTCTTTTTAGGGATAGCTTGGACTGTAGTTTCATGGGTGCTCCCCCTTTGATCACCTCACAAGTATTTAATTGCATATAATTAATTCAATCATTTGAAATTATATAATTAATTAAATAAGTATGCAGACATAAGCATATTTAAAAAAATGCATATACATTTTTACCATTATGATAATTCGTATACAACAAAACAAATTGAAGTTGCACAACTAAAATAGGATGTTACGTTACAGAATCACAAGTGAATGGCAATTGTGCAACTCATAATGATTTGTTCATATTAGGTACGGACTCGTTCACAAATCAAACGAACAAGAATCATTAGACTCATAATGTGGTACTGACATGTTCACGAATCGAATGAGAATCGTTAGACCGATAGTTGTATCAAATGAACGAGAATCATTAGACCGATACTCAGACCAACTGAAAGAGAATCGTTAGACTGATTCTGGAGTACTGATATGTTCACGAATCAAATGAATGAGAATTGTTAGACAGATAGTCGTATCAAATGAATGAAAATCGTTAGACCCATACTCAGATCGAATGAATGAGAATCGTTTGACTAAATCTGTGATACTGACTTGTTCACGAATCAAATGAATGAGAATCATTAGACCGATAGTCGTATCAAATGAACGAAAATCGTTAGACCCATACTCAGATCGAATGAATGAGAATCGTTTGACTAAATCTGTGATACTGACTTGTTCACGAATCAAATGAATGAGAATCGTTAGACCGATAGTCGTATCAAATGAACGAAAATCATTAGACCCATACTCAGATCGAATGAATGAGAATCGTTTGACTAAATCTGTGATACTGACTCGTTCACGAATCAAATGAATGAGAATCGTTAGACCGATAGTCGTATCAAATGAACGAAAATCATTAAACCCATACTCGGATTGAATGAATGAGAATCGTTTGACTAAATCTGTGATACTGACTTGTTCACGAATCAAATGAACGAGAATTGTTAGACCGATAGTTGTATCAAATGAACGAAAATCGTTAGACCGATACTCAGATCGAATGAATGAGAATCATTTGACTAAATCTGTGATACTGACTTGTTCACGAATCAAATGAACGAGAATTGTTAGACCGATAGTCGTATCAAATGAACGAAAATCGTTAGACCGATACTCAGATCGAATGAATGAGAATCATTTGACTAAATCTGTGATACTGACTTGTTCACAAAACAAATGAACGAGAACTGTTAGTCTGATAGTCGTATCAAATGTTCGCAAATCAAATGAGTTTGAGACTCAGGAGTCAGACGGTTCTTGCACATGTACTTTACAAATCCATCCGCAGATAGCAGAAGTGGCAGTGAAACGGAAGACAAGGATTACGTCAAGCAGAACACACATACACTTTAGCATAAGTCCCATTGACGTCCACTGAACAGATTCATTCGTGCTCAAAAATCTGTTCATATACTTCAATGAGGATTGGCTCCAGCAGACCCCCGTGACCCTATAGTTAGGATATAATGGGTTGGATAATGGATGGATGGATGGATAATTCAATGAAAAAGTCATTGAAAAAGAATGAATCGTTCATGAATCACCCATTTCTACTTAGGAGCTGGCGTTCAGGCAGAGATTGGTGCACACACATCCCAGAAGAAGTAAAAAGTTTTGGAAATGCTGAACAATGAGCTCATAAAAAGGTATTGATTAAACAGAGATGGAATGATATTCGTAAAAAATCCATCACATGATCAGTTCATCTACATGAAGAAGCCAAGTGCTGTCCGACAAAATGAAAGTGTTGGTAATATTAGACATTTTGGGCACAGAAAAAAACCGCAGCTTTGCAATAGTGATAATTTAGGTTCATCGCAACCAGCCATTTCTCGAATTTTGCACCAACCTTTGAACTCCTTTACAACATGAGAGATTTATGTATTTCACTTTCCTATCAGTTCTGGACCCTGCACCATGCAGCCTTTATAGAAGCTCTCTTTCTCTCTTTTATTTATTAATGTTTTTAATGTAATTAATTAATGTTCTTCATTAGCAATGTTAAGATTTGGCCTCTGGATTGTTACCATACCATGACTGAATTGTTAAACTAAACTGTAGAGATACTGCTGTCAACAAAGACCTGTGCACCGGCCCACCTCAACTGCCTCTCAGACAAGCTTAAGAACTTGAAAACGTCACACAGTGAGTGTAAAAAGATCTGATGGCAGGCTACATCTATAACATCCGAGAATATAAGAAACTCTGAGGAATATATAAAGGGATCAATTAAACATTCCCATATTTACCTGGTGGCATTGTGATCACAGCCACCTAAAAATCCCCGTTACACCCCTTCAGAAGAGCTGCTTACCAGAATATGAAATAGGGGCAAAAGGGCGAATATGAAGATCAAAGATAAAAGTTACAAGCTCATCTCAAGATGGAAGAGGTGAAGATCTGGAGAGAGAATAAAATGTAAGGTGGAAAGGATTCAGACCTGGGGCCTCATTTATAAAGCTTGCGTACGCACAAAAAGAGGCTCAATATGTGTGTACGTAACTTCCCAGGCAAATGTCAGGATTTCCAAAAGAAATCTATAGGGGGCACAAGCGTATATTTATGGTAACTCTAACCCATGTGTATGCAACACTGGAGAAACTGTGAAATGAGGACACCTTTGATCAAGCAGGCAAATGCAGCCATGCCAGCTAAACAATTACAATTACAATTACAAGCCGTTATTATAATGTGCGTTGAGATGGCAAACACATTACACCTCAGAAACGATGCACATGAATATGATGACCAAACTCTATCTTAGTTCTTTTTTAAGAGGGCTCAATGCTATGTTTTTGCACTGAAGAACTTTTTTGGTGTTTTGTCAGTTTACATTGGGTACTTGTTGTCACTTCTCAGGGAGTTGACGGTGGTGGCTGGCTTGTTGGTAGGGTAACTTGATGAACCCTCAGTGTTTCATATGGCATGTACTATTCATCATAGCAGCAATCACATCATTACACGTGCCAGGTGATAGCAGCTACCCACTCAGACAATGGCGCCTTACACCTTTCCTGGACCCCCAAAAGAGCACAGGGCATTATAATGCTGTACATGATCTTGCACTCTCAGTTGCATACGCTTGAATGCTAATGGCGAGGTCGCGACACATCAGGAGGAAGAAGCTGCTTGACCAGCCAATGAAGTTCTGCAGCATTGTCACTGCATATGTATGAGGTAGATTAGCATGCTCCATATATGGGTGTTTCAGGGCGGCGTTTGAGGCGCACTCACATATGCACATTTACAAGGTGACATTGATTTATAAACCATAAATTGTGAAGAAATGTGTTTATGACAAGTTTTATGAATCTGACTTTTTTTTTTGCCATAAGCATTTTCCTGTTTTCTTGCCCTGCGCATATTTTGACACTTGAATCCCACACCACATTTTATAAATGAAGCCCCTGGCCTGATTTCATACAATGAGAAATGCTCTATTGCTTTCATTATCTGTGTCGGGTCAGGCGCCAATATAGCTTCTTGTTACACTATCTATCTATCTATCTATCTATCTATCTATCTATCTATCTATCTATCTATCTATCTATCTATCTATCTATCTATCTATCTATCTATCTATTCTGTTTGCAGCAGAAACAAAAGGCAAAAACAAAAACAGAAGGCATAGTTACAGAGATCCAATAGATAAATAGTTCTTAAATCTTTACACTGGCTCCCGGTTAAGTTTAGGGCAGATTTCAAAATCCTCCTTTTAACATATAAAGCATTAAATCGCCAAGGTCCGGCTTACTTGTCTGAACTTATCATGACTTACAAATCAGAGCGCACATTAAGATCTCAAGATGCCGGTCTGCTTATGGTTCCAAGGATTAATAAAATAACACTGGGAGGTCGAGCTATTATTTACAGGGCCCCTAAACTGTGGTGTGGTCTGCCTGCTACTATAAGGGATGCCCCTTCGGTCTCAGCTTTTAAATCCCGGCTGAAGACTCACTACTTCAGTTTAGCATATCCTGACTAGAGCTGCTGATTAGCTGTACAGACTGCATCTCTGTTGTCAGTCATTAGCACTAAAAAATAAGTAACTTGATAGCTCTAATATGATACTAACCCTCACCTATTCTGTTTCTCTTCTCGGTACTCAAATGTGGCACTTGGTGCCACGGATCACCTGTCAAGTTGTTTTGCCTGCATAAGGTAAAGTCATCCCTGATGGAGGATCGCAGGAATCATGGGAAAGAGGGGTCCTTTCATCGGATTGGCTGGCCCAGCGCTGATTAAACTGTGGAATGGCCAAATGGGGGAGGCCGCTTGATGGATGAGGTCTCCAGGACTCTAAATATATCCAAATCTTATTATGTGATATCATCTACTGTTAAATTCTGCTCCGTACTTCTAACATTTTTATTTTTATACTGTATTGAGGATTTATTCTGTTCTGTATATTGTATTGTATTGAGTCCCTTCTTTTGACACCCACTGCACGCCCAACCTACCTGGAAAGGGGTCTCTCTTTGAACTGCCTTTCCCAAGGTTTCTTCCATTTTTCCCTACTAGGTTTTTTTGGGAGTTTTTCCTTGTCTTCTTAGAGAGTCAAGGCTGGGGGGCTGTCAAGAGGCAGGGCCTGTTAAAGCCCATTGCGGCACTTCTTGTGTGATTTTGGTCTATACAAAAATAAATTGTATTGTATTGTATATAAGTTGTATGAGGTGTTATATCTCTTAGCAAGCTACAGCAAGTTCAGGTATTGAGATATTTTGGGTACTGCGGACAGCCGGCTTACATTTCAGATGTTATTTTAATACTGGACGGGTTTCATCACACTGAGTGGAAAAAAGAGGAGATTTTTGTGAATGTGCAGTGGTGAAAAAGGGAGCACGGTGCAATTAAAACTAAAATCTGTGGTCAAGAGGTTTTTTTGTGAAGCAAAACACTGACTTTTGCTGTGAATTCTGTTTCACACAACCCTATTTACAACACTCAGGCCACATTTAGACCTTCTAATGTAACCATCACAGATGCAGGATCAGATTTCTTCACCAATTCTATTTCAGACATTGAGGTATAAATTCAGCCTTAGAGTCACCAATCAACAACCCTTGAGGAGCCAAATATGATTCACAAATGAGGAATACAGGTCTGTGGAGAATCCATTAACAAATCTGTGGAGAATAGTGGAAAAATCTGCCATTGCACGTCTCTGCCCCCGGGGCTTCTTCTTAAAACACCTGCTTACGGTTTCTCCAGGCTGTGCACTTAAAACCTTCGGGGTTTCAAGGAGTGAAAATGAAACTGAACAACCGACTTTAAGCTGAGAGAAAATATAAGTCTAAATGTGTTGTTCTCCATTCAAGAGCTTGGTAGCACAAGGTAACTGAAGATTAATAATTAATTTGTATGTTGTAATGAGCGCTGTGACAGTGGAGGCAGACAGACAGACACACACGTAGACCTCCGCTGCTACTGGGCTCCACACATTTGAGAAGTGCCTCTCTGCTTTGATGTCTTTCTGTCATTTTGACTATTGCATCACTCTATGACATAACAACAGCAAATCCAGTTTAGGTAAGCATTGTGGTCCCAGGATACGAGTTAAAAAGCTGCAGCTATTTAGCCATGGACGTGCATTATCAATTAGACCAGGGGGTCCTCAATCACGGTCCTGGAGGGTCGCAGTGGCTGCAGGTTTTTGCTCCAATCCAGTTGCTTAATAAGAAGCACTTATTGCTCAAGTAACACTTCTGCTTCCCTTTAGTTGTCTCGCTCGTTAAGATTTTCAACCCTTATTGCTTATTTTAGCTTTATACAGCTGTATTCTTGGTTTTTAATTGCTCCTAATTAGCAATAAGATGCAAATGACAAAAAGAGAACAGCATTTCTCCATTGACACCTGTGTGTGTTTATCATGCACTATTGGGTTTAATTAAATACTTGGAAGGAAAGTGAAGAGAAAAAAGTGAAGGACTGAGAATTACTCCTCCATTTTAGCCTTCAAATCATTGGGATGATATCATTAGA
Source organism: Erpetoichthys calabaricus (assembly GCF_900747795.2). Taxonomy (NCBI): domain Eukaryota; kingdom Metazoa; phylum Chordata; class Cladistia; order Polypteriformes; family Polypteridae; genus Erpetoichthys; species Erpetoichthys calabaricus. Next base: position 160,431,222 of record NC_041403.2, read on the forward strand.
AAGGGGAAGAAAATCTAAGATATGAGAATTACCTGACATAGCAGAGTTAAAGCACTAACAAGCCATGAAATTAAATTATTGGCAAGAATTGCTTTCTAATTAAGCAACCGGGTTAGACTAAAAACCTGCAGCAATTGCGGCCCTCCAGGACTGTGATTGAGGACCCCTGAATTAGACAGTAGATGTGCAGTCAGAAGGTAGATGTTGTGCATTTACTGGTGTCTTCAGGCAGATTTGTTGATTTGGGTGTTTTGAGCCCTGAAATCAGCATCCCCTGTGGCTCTTCATTTCCAGCTCTCTTAACAGCAGTCCTTTTGTCGGAGCGTGACCCAACGTTTACTTCTAATGCATATTTTGCAGTTCATTTTATTATGAATAGAGCCACCAATTCTTTCAAGTTTACATCGACTCCTACGGAAGCCGAGAGAGGACGTGCAATATCGTTTTTAATTGTTTCCTCGAGATAACGGACAAATTTTATTGAGATCTCGAGAAAACAAAGTTCGTTTTCGCGAGATCTTGATAAAATTTGTCCATTATCTCGAGGAAACAATTAAAAAAATGGAATAATTTTATCAAGATCTCGATAAAACAAAAGATCTTGTTTTCTCGAAATTATGAAATACTTGTATCTGACGTTTATTGTTTAGCTTATTGAAGCCACGTTCTGTTTGAAATGGCAGAAGAGCAGAACTGTATTGATCAGCGCGTCACATTTTTGTTCAAGCAAGGGCTGATGCAGGCTGAAATATGTTTATACCTTAGTTTAGAAAATAATAACATTAATGTCCGTCATTTAAGAAGATGATTAGCAAGGCTTCTGCTGTATAGGCGTCACAATCTAAGCGAGCCTGATGCTAGGAGGCAAAGGTTAAGTTTTGTTTTCTCGAGATCGCGATAAAATTATTCCATTATCTCGAGGAAACAATTTAAAAAAATAATGATATTGCACGTCCTCTCTCGGCTTACATAGACTCCTATGCCATCATCATAAGGGTGAAAAACATAAAGCACACACAGCACCCGTGATGTTCATTCGTGTTTACAATTCATCCGTTGATGCCATTGAATGCCAATATTTAATCTGATGCCACGGAAAGATTGTTCCCTTGCAAAAGATCCAGTTTATTTTTAAAACATGCAATGTGCTCATTGCACACGACACACATTTATACGGCTAATAATATTTTTTTAATAAGATTTTTGACTGTAGACAGTATATCATAAACAGACGTTGGCACCTCTGATCTTTGCTTTTCAAAATCTCCGCCCCTACTTTGAACGCCACCTTCATGAGACGTTGGATTGGTTTAGAAATGTGAGCCATCTAGTTGTTTCCCAGCCACTTTTAAGCACAATTCAGTCTTGGTTGTCTCCAAACATATACAGTGCATCCAGAAAGTATTCACAGTACATCACTTTTTCCACATTTTGTTATTTTACAGCCTTATTCCAAAATGGATTAAATTCATTTTTTTCCTCAGAATTCTACACACAACACCCCATAATGACAACGTGAAAAAAGTTTACTTGAGGTTTTTGCAAATTTATTAATAATAAAAAAATTAAGAAAGCACATGTCCATAAGTATTCACAGCCTTTGCCATGAAGCTCAAAATTGAGCTCTGGTGCATCCTGTTTCCCCTGATCATCCTTGAGATGTTTCTGCAGCTTCATTGGAGTCCACCTGTGGTAAATTCAGTTGATTGGACCTGATTTGGAAAGGCACACACCTGTCTATATAAGGTCCCACAATTGACAGTTCATGTCAGAGCACAAACCAAGACAGGATTGTCTCGAGGCACAAATCTGGGGAAGGTTACAGAAAAATTTCTGCTGCTTTGAAGGTCCCAAAGAGCACAGTGGCCTCCATCATCCGTAAGTGGAAGAAGTTCGAAAGCACCAGGACTCTTCCTAGAGCTGGCCGGCCATCTAAACTGAGCGATAGGGGGAGAAGGGCCTTAGTCAGGGAGGTGACCAAGAACCCGATGGTCACTCTGTCAGAGCTCCAGAGGTCCTCTGTGGAGAGAGGAGAATCTTCCAGAAGGACAACCATCTCTGTAGCAATCCACCAATCAGGCCTGTATGGTAGAGTGGCCAGACAGAAGCCACTCCTTAGTAAAAGGCACATGGCAGCCCGCCTGGAGTTTGCCAAAAGGCACCTGAAGGACTCTCAGACCATGAGAAAGAAAATTCTCCGGTCTGATGAGACAAAGATTGAACTCTTTGGTGTGAATGCCAGGCGTCACATTTGGAGGAGACCAGGCACCGCTCATCACCAGGCCAATACCATCCCTACAGTGAAGCATGGTGGTGGCAGCATCATGCTGTGGGGATGTTTTTCAGCGGCAGGGACTGGGAGACTAGTCAGGATAGAGGAAAGATGACTGCAGCAATGTACAGAGACATCCTGGATGAAAACCTGCTCCAGAGCGCTCTTGACCTCAGACTGGGGCGACGGTTCATCTTTTAGCAGGACAACGACCCTAAGCACACAGCCAAGATATCAAAGGAGTGGCTTCAGGACAACTCTGAATGTCCTTGAGTGGCCAAGCCAGAGCCCAGACTTGAATCCGATTGAACATCTCTGGAGAGATCTTAAAATGGCTGTGCACCGACGCTTCCCATCCAACCTGATGGAGCTTGAGAGGTGCTGCAAAGAGGAATGGGCCAAACTGGCCAAGGATAGGTGTGCCAAGCTTGTGGCATCATATTCAAAAAGACTTGAGGCTGGAATTGCTGCCAAAGGTGCATCAACAAAGTATTGAGCAAAGGCTGTGAATACTTATGGACATGGGATTTCTCAGTTTTTTATTTTTAATAAATTTGCAAAAACCTCAAGTAAAGTTTTTTCACGTTGTCATTATGGGGTGTTGTGTGCAGAATTCTGAGGAAAAAAATGAATTTAATCCATTTTGGAATAAGGCTGTGACATAACAAAATGTGGAAAAAGTGATGCGCTGTGAATACTTTCCGGATGCACTGTATGTCATACACCTGGCATCTGTGAGGCTGCCAACCAACCAAACCTGCACAACTGTGAGATGTGGAGCGAAGGTGGGATTACCTGGAGAAAACCCACATGAGCAGAATGGAAATGTGTAAACTTCACACTGTGAACCCTGGACCTTGGAGCTGGGGGTCAGCAGTGTTAACCACTGCACTGCCATGCAATTACAACAAAACTCATTCAAATTATTTATTCTGTTAATGAATTAAATGGTTACTTGGTATTCTTATCTTCTAATATACAGTATAAAGTTGAATGTGTGCTTGTGGGCTTTTGTGTTTGTGTGTTTTCCCGTCAAACTTTTGCATGGATTCCCCTTTTGTACACAGGAAGACCATAAGCTATTTTTGTTCCATTTTTTTTTCTCCCCTTGACGAACTTTACATAGTGACTGCACCTGCGATTTATCAGGGAAGTGCCAACTGGATTCATTTTCGGGACTTGGCACATTTATGAAATTTCGCTCCCGACGGTAGGTTGAGTCAGTGAACGTTTGGTTTTCCTCCTGAGAAAATGCATCTGGAGAAGTTTATTTCTTTGGAGGAAGTCCGAGTAGGTGTGGAGGGAAAAACATGCAAGTAGGATGGTGGGGCTTAGGCAGCAGGGTGCATGGACAAGGCTGGATGGTGCTCTACATTGTAGGATCACCTTTGAGAACATCTTCCAGGCAATCACAAATTGCAATCAAAGTTATTTGTCAAAATTGTCTGTAATGCCCACCCAATTCCTTCAAACCTCGGTATTTGGAGAAAAGCTAAGTAGTTACCCAAAGGCACTTGAGAAGGCTGTTATCATTGGTACGATGACTAGGTGCTGAAGGCAATTTTTGAGAGTGTAACCACCAGCAGACACCATTGTTCACCAAAGATGATTACCTCCTTCATCAAGTTAGGAAAGAAACCCAAGCTCAGCTGAATTCTAGGAATAGTCTTCTCACCACAGCCTCTGGCTGGCAGATCAGAGTAGATCTGCGCAAGCAGTTAAAAATTTCCAGATTACATCTTGCTTGAAGAAGGGGCCTGAGTTGCCTCAAAAGCTTGCATATTGTAGTCTTCCTACTTAGCCAATAAAACGTGTCATTTTGCTTAAGTTCTCACTACATCCATAATGGCTAACATGGTACAACACCCTAGTGCAGATTACGTAACATATTCAACAATCTGACCAGATGTGATGATCTTTTCAGAGGCCACCAAACGGTTGATCATGCTGGAACTCATAATGCCCTAGGAAGAACGAAGAGGCGAATGAAAAAAAAAAGAAAGCAAAATACCAGAAGGTTGTGGAGAAGTGGTTGGCAGAAAGTCCGTGAGCCAGACAGGGTGGGCTGTCTAGACTTTGCAGGGTGTTATCTCATCTGGGGGATAATGGGAGCTACGAGGAGGAGGGTCATGAGAGCTGCAGAGAAAATGTAACGTAACGTACCTAGTTACACAGGTAATTAAATGGTAAGTACGGCGTAATTAGGGAAAATTAATCTAATGTGATACCGAAATTGGCATCTCAATTCAGAATTTGTTTCTGCCGACTCCGCAATATTATTTGGCTCCCAAAGGCCCCTTGTTGGAAGAACTGGCTTAACTAAAGCTGATGTCACATTAAGCGACTTTTTTGTCATGGAGTGTGTCATATGTCAGATTTGCCAAACGCAGTAGCTGATCTCATTGCTGCACCATTTCAAATCGCAGCCCATGTCACATTTCCCGACTCAGTGCCCATTTTCCCACTCCTTTCTCTGACAACCATGCATGCTGCCTGATGGGGTTGGCGCTCTACGAAGTGTTAACAGCTGCAATGGGTGCAGCAGCAATCTCTACCCTTTAATCCTTTTTCCTATTGTGTTATGGTATGTAAAATATGAGACATCAGACAGACAAGCTACTCTTCCATTCATGAGGTCCACAGTCCCCGTGCTGCCTGACGGAGTCAGCGCTGGTTCCATATTGATGTAGTGTGATGAGTTAATATTTCCAGTGTGTTCTGCAGTAGTCTTGGGCCATATTTTTGTTTTTCCATTCTTTTTTAGTACGGAAAATACGAGATGTCAGACAAATGAGCTTCTCTGATACTTGTGAAGTTCAAAACACACACATTCATCATTTATTATCTCTACGTTCTATGCATTGTACCGCTCATCCGACCCAAGAAAAAATCAAGCCTGACTGATTTCATCTTAGCCACTCACAACCTATCGTATATACTCACGTGTTAAGTCGAGTCTTGAAACCCGAAAAAATCGATTTTATGATCAGACCCCGACGTATACTCCCGTTCAAAAATACGACACTTACATTTTTTTTTTTTACATCTCCTTGCTTCCTCCAATCTCGCACCGGTTTCTAAGACACAGCAAATTTTGTTGCAGCAGCACAGTTACCAATTTCTTTCACCACTACAATGACGTTTTAATTTAAAACCAGCTTCATATTTTCTTTTGATCGAATGCTCCATCGTAGATAAGGGATGCTCTTATGATAAAGGCGTATGAGGAGGTGAGATACAAAAAACACAAAACAGTGAAAACGTCATTTCGGAATAGATCGGGTATTACCGTGTGGTCATGTAGGCACAATACATAGAAAAAAAGGCTGTGTGCTCCGTGGTTACTCTCTCAGGTGGGCATTAGCATATCATAATCATGGACCAATAGCGTGAGTTTTCCATATTCGACTTATACGACCGACATTATAAAATATCGGAAATTATAAGGTAAAATCAAGCCCTGACTTATCCGCAAGAGAACTTAAATGCGATTATATACAGTAGTTTGTCATAGTCGCTGGGTATGTCACATTAGGTGTTCATAGGAGGACACCACCGACTACCACCGACTGGCTAAGATTATGGAAATGAAAGCCACAACTGAACACCACGAGGAAAAGTCATCTAATGTGACACAGCCTTAATGGATGGGTGGGTAGACTTTGTCTCAGTACACCAAAATTACAATTCACACAACAGCCCTGGATGCCATCCCACCAGGTCTGTAAGCCTTGCAAATCCCAATAAAGAAACATCCCAAGTCTCCTTTAAACAACACTTCAAATTTTAAAAGGAGAAAGAAGATGAGTGTTGCTTACCCTCCGGCCATCTGGACCACTGGACTTCTGCCCAGAATCGGCTCTGTGTATTTGGTCAACAATGTTGGATCGTTGCCTGGGCGATGCTCCCGGTCTTGTTTCTGCAGTTTTTCTGTTCCATTGTTATTATTGTTGTTGTTGTTGTTGTTGTTATTACTGTCATTTAATTGGAAATGGCTGAAAGTGGGTCCAGATCCGGGGCTCTTCAGGCTGCTGCTGCGAGTAAAAGATCTCCGATGTGCTCCAGCTCCCATTGAAAACCCATAAGGCCTGGGACCAGCCAGGGAATGGATCCTTTGCGCCGAGGGCACCTCGGGGGACAAAGGTGAATGCTGGGTGGGAGAGGTGCTTTTTTGTCGTGTTACCCCACCACTAAGAATGGCCGCCACACTAAGGGGATGTGGCTTGGGAAGAACGCTGGGCCTTGGACGCTTTGCTGGAGCGGATCCCTTAGCAGCATCTGAAAAAGACAACAATAAAGGAAATTACAATGTTGGCCCATTTCTTTTTTTTTTAATGAGGAACCTGCCCTTCCATTAACCTCCTGAACTTGTCCTTCTTCCAACCGCCTGGACGTGCTCTGTTTCTGCCCTCTTGAAGTGGTCTTCCATTAAACTCCTGCACTCGACCTCTGTAACCGCTTGTGCTTACACCCCCATTAACTTAACATCACTGTCACCTCCTCTGCCTGTACTTCCATGAGCTTCCTGCACTTCACCTTCCACAAACTCTTCCTCTCTTGGTATCTTTCACCACCCCTTCTTATAGGCTCTTGAACGTTCTTGACTGTAGGCCTAAATCTGTTCTGTCCCATCTTGCAGAGTCTTCCTCCATGTGGCATCCCTCCCATGTGATTCCTTCCTATTCCTTTTCAAATGGCCCTGCTCCACTTCGGGCCTCATGAACTTGTTCTTCCATTACTTGGCCTCCTCGCACCCATTATAAATTTTCCTTCCTTTTCTTCCTGATTGTGCCTTTCTTCCAACTACCTGAACCTGAACATCTTCTAACCCAAGCTTCTTCATCTGAGAAGATGTCCAACTTACGAATTCTGTTGCATGGATCCAAGTGGACCTGTTGTCTCTTCCTTCACAGAGCTTGAACAAAATTAGACTACAGTACATGTAAACCAGGTGCATTCTGGGTAAACACATTTAGTCTAAGTAGACTGATCTACCTGTTAAGCCAGCCTTGTTTGGTCACCTCCACATACTGATGTGAATGCCAGTGCTTTCGCATTTGGGGCTTACTTTGATACTCCATCCCCATCAAACCCCAAATGAGGACTTCCAAGCCAGTTTTAAGCAAGTGGACAACTCAAACCGATTCCCTCAGTGCTGCTATCGATTCTTTTATCTGCCACCAAGTCCAGGGAAAAAATCATCTTGTACCTGACTGGAGGGATCCCACACTGGATAGGTCATCCATTGTAACCAGTGAAGCTGCAGCTGGGTCCTGCTCTGATCCCGATGCCATCATTGGCACGGCGTATTGTGCTTCCAGACAGGGTGGCTCACTCAGAACAGAGTCTTATCTGAAGAGAGACAAAAAAGAATTAGTGTCAGTACCAGGTGGCATCAAACCCAGCAAGCAGCGCATCGCAACCTGATCTCCGCTGACCACATCTTTGGTTTCTTCCTTTACTAGAAAGCTGGTTGTTTCCATGTTTGGCCCATTTCTGTATGTTTCTTATTACCTCAATTCCTCCTCTCAGTGGCATACCAGGCTCGTAAATCACTGCTGCCGTTCGGACTCTTCACATATCGAGGCCTTTGTCCACACCTGCATAACTCGCAGAACCCCAAACAGCCTGTTGGGTGTGGACAGAAACTCAAGCAGCACACTCCTTGCTCGTCCGCCCCTCTCAACATATAAGTTGCAGTATTGAAATCCAGAATTTGAATATGCAAACCAGCCGAAAGGCGTGCAGCAGAATGGAGGGAGGGAGGCAGCTGGGCAGCCTTACATGGCTCGCACGCACGTCGCTACAAGTTAGCTCATTCGTTTTGGACGTCCTGCCAAACAAAATAGTTTGAAAATAGAAAGCAGATGTTTGTTTGCATTTCAGTTCCATTAGATTTGGGTTGTGGAACTCAAATGCGCATCTGCCTCTCGTTCCCAGAGAGGACAAAGAAAACGGAAGGAAACGACTTAGTGGCAGAGACTGGCGGTGTTGTCAGCACAACTGAGACACTCTGTAATTATCACCTTGGCCACATAATCAATGGGCCTGCAGGGGTGCCTGTAACGTCCTAACCATCCACCAAATGGTATCAAGGGTCTGCCACACAGACCGCATGCTTGGTTGGGTGACAGACTAGAAGCGTTACATCATCTGCCAACAGTGACCACAGTACCAGCGTCACCCAGCAAGATACCAAGCGCAACAAGGGGCTGGCCGCTTAATATTAATACATTGCAAGTGACACCCAGGCCGCATGCACAGTGGATCTACAGTCTGTGGCAGGGCCCATGATGTCATTTGGCTCAACTGTGTGCCAAATAACATCATGGGCCTGCCACACAGTATTAAACCAGACCACATGTCCTGGGTGGCCACATGCCAGCAATACAACGATCAGCTATTAAGTCGGACCAGAGAACCAATGACTCCCTTCAGTCTGCTAAGTGCTATGATAGCCCAGCAAATCAGTGCCAATAGAGGGCAAACGACAACGAGATCATATGCTAAGTAGGAATAGCTGCCCAGACTGGTAACCATGTCAGTTTTTGCCCAGTGAGAACTTTTCTTTCACATTATAACATTTCTTACTAATGAACAACATAATTCAATTCCATACCAGTGAGGTTATGAATAACCAAGCAGCATTACAGTGGTATTTACACTCTAAACAACCACTTTGTAGCTCTATAGGTACCATCTACACTCAGTAGCATTATGCTACCATCTACATTCCAACCCTGTAACAGTATCACGCCATCTACGCTATGACCTATCATTTAGAACAGTGTGCCATGGAGAGCAGTGTGCACTGTGAGAGCTACCTAGGTGTGCCATGGAAATAATGGGATAGCACACAGGGTCAGAACCTGAGAGGGACAAGCTCCATAGCTGGTCAAGCCCTGTCTGAAGAGGGCAGTGCTACCTGGAGAAGTTGGGACAAAAGCAGCTCTGCAACCACTATGCTGCAGACACAGCAGTTAGAGCAGTTCGGATGCAACTCCTGGCTACTAGAGTCCATCTGCCTGAATGTGTGTGGTCACCAGCGAGTCTCACAGAGCCGGTGGATAGTGGGCATATGAGTTGCCTCTGAGGAAGATGGGGGCGGGCAGAGGGACAAAGCAGCTGGGGATGCGCCCAAAGTGCTCACTAAATGACGCGTCTGCAAATGCTGATCTGAGAGGTGCTTTATTTTTACCAGCTTCCCCAATAGTCCTGACCCTGAGCACATATATGAGATAGAATGCGTTTGTGGTTAGTAAAATAATGGTGAGCCTTGGGATGTTTTTGGTTACACAAAGTGTGCCATCACAAAAAAAAAAGTTTGGGAAACACCGATTTAGCAGAATCATTATGACACCTTTGCTTTGACCAAACACCCAGTAACACCCAGTGGTGTTTACGTTCTAAATAATTATCTTGTAGCTCTATAGTGCCACCTACTGTTCACCCGACTTATCATGGAGTAGCATTACGCTAGCAACTATGCTCTCACTAGTCACCCAGAAACAGTATCACGGCATCTATGCTAGGACCTATCATTCATTAGAATCATTATGACATCTTAGATCTGATCAATAACTCATAGCATTGCAGTGGCATTTACACTCTAAACAATTGTCTTGTAGCTCTATAGTGCCATTTACTGTTCATTCTGACCAAGGATTCAGCAGCATTACACCACCATTACCACTCTAAACCAATCGCTCAGTAACTGTATCACTCTGACTACACTATGATCAATTCCTTAGTGCAATCATTATTACATCTTTGCCTTGACCAAAACACACAGTAGCATTTCAGTGGTAATTAGACAGATGCATGTAGAAATAATTCATGTAAATACTTCTATGCAGCACTAAGTACCTTTCTTCTTGTGCCAAGGGTATGAACTTCGGCAGAAGTGAAACATAATTTTGTAGCACTGTTAAATAACATATCCCAGTGACCCCAGCAGTTTAACGCTATTGGACAGTTTTGAATGGTGCAGGGGCTGCTGGGAAGAAGGTCAAGCCTGTGCACCCTTTAAAAATGGGAATCACCAAGTCACGAGGAATTATGATCGTCTGTTTGTCTGTTCATAACGCTGTTCTCACCTTGTTCGGATTACCCATTGATTATATTGGATTACTGTTCCTGTCTGGATGTATGGTCTGTCTTTTGCCTGCCTGTTTGTGTGCGTTTGTACAGATTGGATAAGTCTTCATCAGCAGGAGTGCTCCCAATCACCTCATCCCAAAACGCATCAGGAAACTGGTAGGACAAAACTTTACATTTGCTTACAGTGAACCATTCATAGGATTTTTTCACTCACCCATCCATCGTTAACTGCCCCTGGTTCAGACATTGTTTATTGTGTTGCTGTTGGATTTGTTATCACCATCAGGGGTACTGGGGAGTGTTGTTGCATTCATATTTTCATTATATTACATGCTCTTTTTCCCTCATTTGATTAATATATTTCAATATTATTTATCAAGTCACTGGGCCAATAACTGTGTCTCTGTGAGTGGGTGTGTTCCTGAAGTTCCCACCATGAAATAAAGAAATAAATCACAGTCTTTCTGAATCTTAGCAGCACCGTGACTGCTGCAACTTATGTCATGATATATTTTTTTTTTTTTTTTGTGAATTGATACATTGCTGGAAATTCAGATATGCGCAAATCATTTTACTTATCTCACGTTCTAACTGGTGATGAGCGAAGCCCATTGAAATCACTTCATTTAGAGTTTGGAGAAATCTGAAAATGTTTGAGAATGTCGCTGAACTCAACGAAATGCATTGACGTCAAAGGGGAAGGAGGAAATCAGTTACATTTGAGTGGATTTCAAAGGAGAGACAGTCCTTTAAGCGTTCATGAGTGCTAGGGAAGCGTCTACCAACTATGCTGGGCTGATTTTTGTGCCAAAAATGTGACCTGACCAGTGAGGCAGCAGTGTTAACCATTGCACCACAGTGCTTCCCTTAGATAAAAGGCATAGAATTAAAAATCAGAACTGCAAAATTTCTTGTAAACAATAACAGCAGGAACAGGAAGCATGAATTCACTATGGCTTGCCCCCTCAGATTCTGATCACACCATTCATTGGTTTTTGAGTGACAATGGGCTCAGCAGAAGAACAGCCTTTATGACGCCACTGTCGAAAGTAAAACATAAAAAAGCCAGACTGAAATTTGCTAAAATGCTTATTGATAAGCCACAATGCTTCTAGGAGAATGTCCTTTGGACAGATGAGACAAAACTGGAGTATTTTGGCAAGTCAAATCAGCTCTTTATGTCCACAGATGAAAAAAGGAAGCTTTCAAAGAAAAGAATACCAGACCGACTGTGACACATGAAGGAGGCTCATGTGATGTTTAGGGGCTGCTTTGCTGCATGTGGCATGGGGTCCCTTGAGTCTGTGCGGGGAACGATGACATCTCAAGACTATCAAGACATTCTGGAGAAAAATGTACTGCCCCATGTCAGAAAGCTCTGTCTTAGTCGCAAGTCATGGATCCTCCAAAAGGATAAGGAGCCAAAACATGCAGAAAAAAGCACCCAAGAATGGCTAAGAACAAAACACTGGACTATTCTGAAATGGCCTTCTTTGAGCAGTGATTTGAATCCTATGGAACGTCTATGGAAAGAACTGAAACATGCCATCTGGAGAGGACAGACCCCCTTCAAACCTGACCCAGCTGGAGCGGTTTGCTCAGGTACAGTGGGCCAAACGAGCCGTGGACAAGTGCAGAAGTCTCATGGAGAGCTCCTGGAATTGCATGTGTGCAATGACTGCAAACTTAGACAACAAAATATTAGGTTAAGGGGTTAAGGGTTCAGACATTTTTTTTGTCCCATTATTTTCTTAGAAACATTCTGTTTAATCCAGACTCTAAAGCAAAGTCAGATTTTTGTTGGATATGGAATAAACAATGATAGGTGCCAATTTCTTTGGCCAGTTCCAAGTTATTTTCATTCTTCAAGGAGGTGTACCAACAAATTTGTCCACGTCTGTCCATGTGCAATTGACTCAGCATCTCCGGTTACAATCCAAAGTGCCTGGTGAGGAATGTGGCTATTCCCTGTGAAGTGAGCTGCAGATTAGAAGTTTGCACAGGTTAGGGGGTTGACATAAGGAGAACAAGAGAGGGTTAGGAAAAGAGGCTCTTATGGGAGGATCAGACTGCAAAATTGGGGAATTTTGTTTAATGTCTGTGACACCCTGTGAAGTGGGAAAGCAGGTACCAGACTACACACCAGCTGTTTTGTGGATCAGGACCGATCAGGATCAGAAATTAGAGATGTTAGACAGGGAGGTACAAGCACAGAAAAGGTTGGATTTCAAAACAAAAGTGTTTCTCATTTTACAGGGGCACATCAAATAGTGTCAGGCGGGCTTACTATACTGTCCTCACTGAAAACAGAAAACAAGCTCACTCAGAATAACATGAAGGACATCTGGAATGGACCAGGCATCATTGCTGAACTCAGGTAATCTAGGGCTAAGATGCTAGAAGGGGATGTAGACAAAGCTAACACCCTGAACCAATTTTTTAATAGATTTTCCTTCCCACTGCCACCTTCATCCAATGGCCAGTCTCCCCACGCTGTGTCTACTATGTCAACAACTCCTACCAGGTCAACTGGAATAGCCAGTGACGAGTCCAACTCTGACCATCAGTGTGAGTTATCCATAACTGACAAAACCAGGAAAAGAGACAACTGAAGAAGCTACACATAAGAACTCAAGGACCTTCAGCTTTTCCTAAGACCTGTGCTGACCAACTTTGTGGTGTTCTCTGTCACCTGTTCAGTCTGTCCCTAAGGTACTGCTGTAGAAAATATCCTGCATTGCTCCTCTTCCAGAGAAGACTGGTGTCTCTTCACCTAATGACTACAGACCAGTTGCACGTATGTCTCACATGAAAAAGACCTTTGGAGAGGCTGGTCCTGGACTAAGTGAGTCCTCTTGTGGTAGACCACCTGGACCCACTGTAAGCTGCCTATAGGACAAAGATTGAAGTGGAGAATGCAATGATCCATCTGCTCCATAAGGTTGGACAAAGCTGGCAGTACTGTGAGGATGATGTGTTTTGATTTCTCGAGGGCCTTCAGCACCATCCAGCCATCCCTGTTAAGGGGTAAACTCAGAGATCTGCAGGTGGATGAGCCTGTGGGGTCCTGGATGATGGACTATCTGTCAGGTAGACAACAGTTTGTGAGACTCAAGCACTGTGTGGGCAACACTGGAGCACCATAAGGAACATAACTGTCTGCTTTACTCTTCACTCTGAACACCTCAGACTAGAAATATAACAGCAGGTCAAATCACTTGCAGAAATTCTCTGATGACTCTGCACTTATGGGGTCTATCAATAATATGAAACAGAGGAGAGGAGTCAGGTGGAGAACTTTGTCTCTTGGTGCAAAGAGAATTGTCTGCATCTTAACAGCAGCAAAACCAAAAAAAATGGCCATTGACTTTTGCAGCACCAAAAAGACTCTCACTGTTCAGGAAGTGGATGTTGAGGTGGTCCACTCCAACAAGCGCTTGTAAGAAAAGAAACAAGAACAATAAATGTTTATACAGTATGCAAAAACTGGCAGTTTTCCCTCAATAAAAAATGCAGACGGGAAGATACTACACAAAAGCACAGTCCTACCAATAGCAAGATCCATCCATCCATCTATTATCCAACCCGCTATATCCTAACTACAGGATCATGGGGGTCTGCTGAAGCCAATTCCAGCCAACACAGGGCGCAAGGCAGGAAACAAACCCTGGGCAGGGCACCAGCTCACCGCAGGTAGCGCACACACACACACACACACACCAAGCACACACCAGGGACAATTTAGAATCTCCAATGCTCCTAACCTGCATGTCTTTGGATTGTGGGAGGAAACCGGAGTACCCGGAGGAAACCCATGCAGACATAGGGAGAACATGCAAACTCCATGCAGGGAGGACCCGGGAAGTGAACCCGCGGCACCTAACTGCGAGGCAAAGAAAGATCCACGAAAAATATTTACAAAAGAGGAAAATCAGTGTATGTAAGACAAAAAAGTGCACCAGAATCTCAACTCATATAAATATTTCCGCCAGAACTATACTACTAATAGGATATATATATATATATATATATATATATATATATATATATATATATATATATATATATATATATATATATATATATATACTAGCCATGTGCGCACAACTACGTTGCGCGTGTTAAAGTTGTCTGTGAAGGGCTCCCTGTTTAAGCGCGGCTGCCAGTCGTGAACTGGGCCCTTCGTCGCACAGCATTATGATTTTTTATAAGGGAAACAAAATTACAAAACAAAACCCTTGGACATTGATTCGATAGGAATGGCCTACTCGGAATCACTGTTCGAATAGTAATTATGTGGTGGTATAGGAGCATTTCTGCTTCTCTCCGTTCACAGTTCGTCTCGTTTTCATGACGCTGTCGTTTCCTCTCACGATCTCTTCTCAACCTTTCTCCAATCTCGCAGGTTGCTTTGTGGCAATCCAAAGAGTAAGGCAATATACACGGAGCAATGGTTATAAAAGGGGACACATAGGTATCCAGGCTCTTTAAAGCATAAATAGGGATCACTTCACTGACATGTAAGCAAGCCAGGGTACAACAGTGAGAGGCGCAGCACTCGCCGGCTACAACGTAACAATAATAATTTCCGGAACGTGCTGTTGTCATTCATTTTACCTACTCTCTTTCTTTCATTCATATGTTACGTAGGCACGTACCTTTTATCTTCGGCAATCTCATTCTCTAACCAGGCCTCAGGAGCTAACCAGCGTAACACTGTCCACCACCCCTTTCGTTATTCCGGCACATTGTTGACATCCGTGAGTAACAACAACGTACTAAACTGGAAGGTGGTCTACGCATGCGTGGAATTCGCGGACAAACAAAGATCAAGATCCAAATGAAGATTATATATAAAGATTAGTTAATTTAAAGCACACCAATTTGTTTAGTTTGAATGTCTGTGTTTTGAGGTGTGACTGGAGTACTACAGTCTTCAGTAGTAAAAGCCTGGAGGAGAATCTTAATGCAATGCCAATGTTTTAGCTGTCTCTCTACTGCCATCTAGTGCTTCTTCTTCTAATTCATTCACGGACGAACAAAGATCAAGATCCAAATGAAGATTATATATAGAGATACAGTATATATATATATATATATATATATATATATATATATATATATATATATATATATATATATATATATATATATATATATATATATATATATATTTATATACAGGGTGAGTCAAAATTATGTTAACATTTGAGTGGCGGAAACAATTTATTCACAAAACATACTTCTTATGTGCAAGATGATTTACAGGAATGTCTCAACCTGTTCCGCATCAAGTTCAACACAAGTATCAGACGTAGCACATAAATTGGCCACAAAAATTGTATATAAGTATATACATAGCAGTATCATTAGTGTTGACATAATTTTGACTCACTCTGTATATGTATATATGGTACAAAAAGAAAATATGCACAAATATAAGGCAAAAGGCTCTATGCTTAATGTACTCTAAGGCTGGGCTCCACCAAACACTCACTACCATGACTCGGTCAAAAGATGACCCTGACGTGCCTTTTTATACTCAATGTTGTTTTCTCCAACCAATCCTGAAGCTCTACATTGCTCTCTATCCAATCGCACATTCACGTGTCACGTCACATCCACATCTATTAAAATGCAAGCAGCCTCGCTGACGCACGCACACACTGGAGTCGAGCTCGTGCACTTTCCGATTCTGTATCAAAGGGACGCTAATGCCTCTCTTTCTAAACCTACGCTTCACTTAACCTTCGGGATTCCTTTTCCTTTCTACTTTCCACAGTAAACTAACCTAAATGCCGTGCAACTCTTTTCTTACTTCAGCAGTGGGTGGTAATTATCGAGCAACTGGACTGCGTGCGAAGCCACCTAGGCCTCCATGGCGAGCAGGACAGTGCTAAAATTTCGTCTTGCCTTCTTGACTGCTGAACAAGAAAGGTAAATGCCGTTCTCTCTTTTCTATTCTCCTTACCTTGACAATACAGATAATTAAAAAGTTGTTTTTTTTATTTCTTTGGTAATGCCCAAGTAGGCACAAAGTGTTAGGGTGGAATGGGAGGACCAGCAGGGTGTGGGTTTCATTATCAGGGTTCCTCTTAAGAGTGGATGTTTCGATGGTTTACTCCTGACTTGATTGAGGACCCTGTCCACAATATGAGAAAGGTATCCTCCGTCAATAATGAAACTCCTCATACTTCAGTACAGAAGTCAACCTCATTACTGCAGAAGCGGAGGAGTCTAAGGAACTGTGGAAGAGGACGAGAGTTTTTAGTGTGCAGGATATAACTGGGTGAGTCGGAGGGCTTCTAACAGACGTCACAAAAGAAGCATAAAAAAGGGAACATAATCTGGTAGACTCATAACCCATCTACACTTTCACATGTCACTTGGAGCCACACAGACTACCAGTAGCTCTGCACCCAGTCACCCAGTGAATTTACAGTGTCATTGAACCTTTCACCAGCCACCAAGTAAACACTCAAGTGGCATGGCATGAACGCCATGCACGGCTTGACAGTTTGTAAATCAGTAAGCAGCAGAGCACTCTCACTGCCACTTCTGCTGTGCCCACAACAACTTGACCAATGGTTTTGCGCTAATAAAACAAGCTTTTTGGCATTAAAGCCGCTCTGGTAGCTTAAAGGGTCAGCACTACATTTCCTGAGGTTTGCTGCTGGCAAGCACCTTCACTCCCATTTTTTTTGCATGGGTAACTGTGCTTATTTTTTGATTCAGCTGATAAGGCAGCCCTTAGAAACGAAAGGCTATCCAAACAGAACTGGTTAAACAAAATGATTCAGCGAGCCAAGAGCACCCGTGCAGGTGCCAGACTCAAAGGGGAGCTTACCAGCTGCTGGCACATCCCAAAAAAGCCACTCCTCGGTTTCAAGAATTGAGTTTAATGGCACTGTACATACTCACACACACACACACACACACACTTTCTCCTGCTTGTTTACAGTTCTTCTGCCAGTAACAGACTCTCACCAATTTATCAAGGACAATCCTGCTTTCAAATGCCCACAGAAAACAAGGCCAGACACCCCAGCGAGCAGGCAGAGAGTCTGTCTAAACATTAGCATGGCCTTGCAAACTTCTGGGTTATTCTTGGAACACATCTCAAGCTGGTGCCATTTCAAAAAAGGAAAAAGAAAAATTGCACCACAGTGAACAAACGAGCCAGGCTGCCCAGCCGAGCCACTCTTCATCTTTCACTTTCCTTGGTGTCGTCTTTGTCTCGTGGCCAGCAGGAAATCCTGAAGCACTTAGCTCTCATTAAGAGATTCAGTCACTTGTATATTTACTCTCAGGACAAGGAAGTGCCTTCTTTGTTAAGCAGATTGTCGTTTATTGCCAAACAAGAAAGAAACGACAAACAAAAAGGTTGGTTCTTAGCACAAATTGCCCCAAGGACCCTAAACAGACACGTGACTGACGCTCAATTTTTTTTTTTTTTAATTCTGTTTACTTGAAAACTAAAATGCTTGCAAATCCGAACATTGACCTGGCCTCTAGTTCAAGCCTGAACTAGGACAAGGCTGGGCTTTAGGCCATTAGGAAATGCAATAGTGGGCAGCAAGCCACTGTAATTCAGTCTCTGGTCATACGGTAGTGTGGGGGGTTGTGTCACAAAAATGCATGTCTCCTTGTGTGAAACAATCCAATGACCGTGAGAGAGAGGATCCTATCAGAGCCAGGTCTTTACTTTTCCAGGGCTTTTCTGTTAGCCACATTTCGTTTAAGCCAATGTTTCTCCAGCCTTTTTGGTGTTGCAACCCATTTTTTTTCCATACAAATGTCTTTGAGACCCACCACGGGGAGCAGGATCGTTAGGGCAGGCCCCCCCACCCCATGGAGTAGGTATGGAAAGTCTCCCTTCCTGAATTGAGTGAGATCATCAGAGCATGGGGTAGGGGTGGAGGATCCCCAGTGGTGAATTGAGCCCAATTGTCAGAGAAGTAGAAGAGGAGGAACTTCCTTGGTGAATCAAGAGCAATCATTAAAGCAGGACCCCCTTGGTGTATCAAGAGTGATTGTTAGAGCGTAGGGTAGGGGTGGATTTCAATGGTGAATCAAATACAACCAACAGAACAGGTCCCCTTTGGTAAACGGAGAGTGATCATCAGAGCGAGTCCCCCCATTGGGGAATCGAGTGTGATCGTTAGAGTGAGTCCCCCTTGCTGAATCAATCGTGATCGCCAAAGCAAGCATCTCCTTGATGAATCAATCATGATTGTCAGAGATTGTTGGGTAGAGGTGAATGGTTCCCCTTCATGAATCAACCACAACTGTCAGCACCTGGTGAAGGGGTCGAAGGTCTCCCTTGGATAATCGAGTGTAATCAACAGAGCGGTTCTCCTTTGGTGAATTGAGTGCAATCATCAGAGCGGGAGGTGGGGGTGAAAGGTCCCCCTTGTTGAATCGATCATGATCCCCAAGCCAAACCCCCACCCCCCCTTGATGTATCGATCATTATTGTCAGAGTGTGGGGTAGGGGTGAATGGATAACCTTCATGAATCAACCACAAATGTCAGTACCTGGTGTAGGGGTGGAATGTCTCTCTTGGTGAATCAAGTGCAATCATCAGAGCGGGTCTCCTTTGATGAATTGAGTGTGATCATCAGAGTGGGAAGTTGGTGTGAAAGGTCCGCCTTGGTGAATCGAGCACGATCGTCAGAGTGGACAGTAGGGGTGGAAGTTCCTCCATCATCAGAGCATGGGATAGGGGTTGAGGGTCCCCCTTGGTGAATCAAGAACGACAGTTAGAGAGAAGATGGAGTTTTCTGTTGTTTGCTTCGAAATTTCAAACTGTGCCGAGAACACGTGAATCAGTCATGTAACCCGTTATATCCCATGATTCCTAGTCATCTATTCTGATATCTTCACAGTGAAGAGATCCAGCAACTGCAGTCATTAGGTCTGACATGCTCCCTGACTCAAAGTTGTGTAGTGTGCCGCCGGCATTATCTACATTTCCTCTTGAGGATAATTGCAAATGATTTTGTTTCGTAGTTAGGGAATGATCCCTCCAATCCCACATGAGATAGAACTTTCTTAGCTATATCTGCAGAGCAAAGTGTTAAATAATCCAGTGAGGAAATAGTCCTACTGCTACAATGGACTGCTAGATATGTTTGCAAATAGAGTAGGAGATGGCCTATATTTTTGTGTCCATGCTTAGTGTGCTTAACTTGCCTCAAGTACAAAGAATGAAACAAGATATATAAGCCATAAACAGAACTTTTATTTTCTTTAATATGAATTTTTTCTCTATTTTTTGTGTGAACTACTTTGCCTTGAATTTTACTAAAACTTTTAAAATGAAGATGTTGGTCTGTGGAATTACCTGAACACGCATCACACTATTGTCTGAATCATCCTATGAAGCAAACTAAAAGCTGCAGAACTTTAGTAACTTTGGATAAATGCAGCTACAGTGGTTTTTGCTCCCGCATGGCCTGTGAATGGAGTGGCAGAAGCAGGCAGCATGACCTGTTCTCCTCTTCTCAGGATGGAAAGTGACAGCGAGAGAAAGACAACATTTCTTTGCAAGCCTCTTCTTACTGTGGCTCCGTAGGCCTTGACTCACCCATGAAATAGTTCCGACACAGTGCCAAAGTACACCCCTTTTGTTATCAGCGTTTTGTCCAGTTTTAAAGGATACACTAATATCTTTTTAGACATACAAGAATGAAAGGATATACAGGTAATTAAGTCGTAATTAAGTGAGACAGTTCTTGTTTCGACTACCAGGTGGCTCTCCATCCTATCATGTTCTGCCCTAACCTTCCAAATACCAGGGCAGATCCTTAGCCTCATTTATCCACAGTTTCTCCACAAGCAAAAACTAACAATATTAATTAATCGAAGCAATTCACACGTCTCTTGAGCTGGACTCTGGCGTCTATGAAAGTAATCTGGTCTCCGTTATTAACTACATGATATTGTAAGATTCCATTAAAAATGCAATTTATGTACTCCACTAATACATAATAGAATCGTATTGACAACTATATTTTTGAATAGGACTCATTAATAAATGAAAAAGTGACATCTTTATCTTTGAGCAAATATGGTCCCATTTTGAAAATGGTCGACTAAATCCCCAAACCCACCTTAAATGTTATGCCACGCATGCATTCTCTAATGTGAATTGACAGCTTATTTTCTTCTTGTTACAATATTCTTAGTGGAAACTATGTGAGGGAATATTACTGTAGTTTAATGCCTTGTGGAGCAGTGTTTCTCAGAAACGCACTTTTCAGTCATGGGCTGTCACTGGTGGGATGCGAGTTGCTATTGTTTATAATGGTAGTGGGACACAAAGTGGGCCACTGCTCCGGTGAGCGTGATCGTCTCACTGGGGGGATGTATGTGCACAATCAACTCACCAAGTGAGACCGCTCTGATGAAAGCACTCCATTTTCTAAGAGGTCCATCACAAACACCCCCCCCCCCCCCCCCCATAAAAGTGGGTCAAGACACCAAAAAGGTGGAGAAAGACTGTTGTAGAACATTTCTAGTTGACTTTAGAGGTCTGCTCTTTATCGGGAAATGGTGTGTTTTTATTATTATTATTATTATTATTATGCCATCATTGTTTCGAAACGGCATTTTATTTATTTTATGGTCACTGCCATTTTGTTTCCCGGTTGCCAGGACACATGATTTCACGTTAAACGCTCCATTTACCATCTATGATTTGAATAACCTCGAACTAAAAACAACCCTTTGTTTCATGCATTTATTTTCATTTCTCTGGTTTCAGATTTCTAGCTTTTTCGTTTTGAATATGAGTTTGATCGCTGTTCTAGTTTTGGTATTTGATTTCTTTTTTTTGTTGTTGTTGTCTTCATGGTAGCAACCTGTCTTTCTCAATGCAACCTTATCTCTTTTCCTGTTCCAATGAGTTCACACATTTCTCACTGTTCAGGTTCTGGACGGAGCATTTTCTAACATGCTGAATTTTGTAGATGCACTTTCAGTTTGAATTTACTCAGGTTACTCAGCAAAGCCAGCAAATGCAGACATGGCAAATTGCCAAAAAAAAAAGTCATAAGACTTTGTGCCATCCAGAATATGGATTTGGTGCCACCACTGAGACATGAGGCATGATGAGGGCTGAAGGCACTAGATATGAAAAAGACATGGGTGTTCTTTTCACTTCCTGGAAAGGTGAAGTCGAACAAAGGATTCCCCAAACCCGACCTCCCAATCCCATAAAACTGACATGGGGAAAGAACCCAATTAAGGACCACTTCCATCTGGAAAACTGAAATGGCATTGATGTCCTCATTTTAAATACAGTAAGTGTCTTACCTAGGGAAGTAAGGATCTATCGATAGTCTATCAGCATCGCATCTAGTAGGATTAACTACTGCAATGCAGTGTTGACTGGATGTTCAAACTGTTGTTTATTCAGCCTCCAGTTGATCCAAAATGCTGCTGCAAGAATCATTACAAGAACAAGAAAATACGGACACATCACTCCACTCCTTAAATCCTTACACTGGCTCCCAATTAAGTTTAGGGTAGATTTCAAAATCCTCCATTTAACATATGAAGCCTTACTTGTCTGAACTTATCATGACTTGCAAACCTGAACGCACATTAAGATCTCAGGATGCCGAAATGATTATGTTTCCAAGGATTAATACAATAGAAGTGGGAGGTCGAGCTTTTAGTTACAGGGCCCCTAAACTGTGGAGTGGTCTGCCTGCTACTATAAGAGATGCCCCTTCGGTCTCTGCTTTCAAATCTCAGCTGAAGACTCACAACTTCAGTGTAGCACACCCTGACTAGAGCTGCTTATTAACTGTACAGACTACATCTCTGTTGTTGGTCATTAGCACTAAAACATAAGTAACATGACAGTTATAATTTGTTACTAACCCTCACCTGTTCCGTTTCTCTTCTCGGTACTCAAATGTGCCACTTGGTGCCACGGCCCACCTGCCAAGTTATTTTGCCTGCCTAAGGTAAAGTCATCTCTGATGGAGGAGCACAGGAACTGTCAGGTAGAGAGGTCCTTTCATTGGATTGGCTGGCCCAGTGCTAACTCAGCTGAGGAATGGCCAATAGGGGGAGGCAGCTTGATGGTCGAGGTCTCCAGGACTCTGAACAAATCCAAATCCTATTATGTGATATCATCATCTGTTGAATTCTGCTCTGTACTTGTAATATATTTCTATTGCACTATTATATTGTACTAGCCAACCCACGGCGTAGCATACGCCGCATAATTATGTATTGGATGAGTGAACACTTCCTGAATGACACAGTTGTCCAAATGGGGTGGGTTTGTGGATACCACTGTGAGTGAATGAAAAGATGGACCTCTGGAGAGAGCAACATACAATTGTCCGTGACTGAAAGCGAGATCGTCTGTGACAAGAGAGGCCACGCTGGTGAAAGTTACTTCGTCAATAAGTTTCAGCACTTGTTCATTAAGGTGTAGTGAGTCTTCGTTGTTGACGCTTAATATAGCTTGCGTACTGAGTTGTTCCGGTGTCACAGTTGAGAAACACTTTTTTAATGTCTTTTAAGCACAGGGAAAAAAATGAACATGTGAAACATTCGTAATGTAATAAGGAACCAAGAATAGTAACATTGCAATAATGCACACTACAACCCGATTGCTGTAAACAAAAGTGAAAAGAAAATCGAGCCCAGTGCATTCTTTAACTGCCTTGTAGCGCAGTGGTAGTGTTGCTGCTTTGCAGTAAGGAGACTGTGGAAGATTTTGGGTTTGCTTCCCGGTTCCTTCCTGTGTGGATAGCGCTTTGAATACTGAAAACACCGGTATATCAATGTAATGAAGTATTATTATTCTTATGCGTCCAGCGCTCTCTCTCTCTCGCGTGCGCCTGTATGTGTGTCTGTGTGTGTGTGTGTGTTTGTTGCTCGCTCACTCGCTCGCACGTGTTCCTGCAGGCATACGCCACATAATCATTTATTGATGGCTGAACAGTTCCGGAAAGACACAGTTGTCTAAAAGGGGTGGTTTTGAGGATACAACAGTAAGTGAATGAAAAGATGGAACTCTGGAGAGAGCAACCTACAACTGTCCGTGACTGAAAACTGGTTTTGGCAGATACATGCATATCTTTTTGAAAGTTTGTCCCAGTGCCTTATTAATTGTCATCGCAAAGGCCAATCTAACGGGAAATTGTCTTCGTGTACAAATAAAAGGCAAATTATCCGCGACAAACAAACTGTTTTACACGCTGCATACCAACCCGTGGCGTAGTATACGCCATATAATCATGTTAATGTTTTTTAAGCAGAGGGAAAAAAATGAACATTTGCAAAATCCGTAACGCTGCTTTCAGTAAGTACAATGCACACGCGTTTAATTTGTCGGCCACTTTTTGCCTGCCGTCTTTTCTGGTTTGGGCTGCTTTTGCAGTGTTACCGCTTGTGCATATTAAATCTTGAAATCCTTCGAGTAACTAATTAACTAACTAACTAACTAACTAACTAACTAACTAACTAACTAACTAACTAACTAACTAACTAACACCCACCCACCCACACACACAGTTTGTGTGAAAAAAATGCGCCCGTACTTTCATAATTTTGTTGCAGCCTATCAAAGACTTGCTGATCATGTTTTCTAGACTCAATATACATTGGCTTTTCACTCAGCGTGGGAGCGCGCATTCATCTCGGATTATTACATCCAGCTACACGGCTGCGTTTGAAAAACCAACTTATCCCAGATGAGTTTCACCGGCATTAATGATTAGGAATCTGGTTGGAACAAAACCCTGCAGCCACAGGGGTTCACCAGGACCGAGTTTGGGAAACACTGCTGAACACAGACGAAACCGACTCAGGTGAGGAGTTGGGGCGGGCAAAGTAGTTGCAGCTATTGATTATTCAGTGTTGGTTGCCTGGGTGTCTGGTCTGCTAGACGGGATCAGAAATAAAAGGAAAAATGTGAAGGCAATGTCACAGGTGATCCTGTGGTATAGCGGGTCCACAGCTCCCCTTCAAAAGGCCATTTTTAAATAAATAATCATCCCACTCACAGCGTAGCGAGGGGCGTGGAAGTGTGGCTGAAACGGTTTTCGGGGGGAGTCATGCTGTGGGCATTTCTCCCCTGTGCGACTGACAGTAGTGGAGTCAGGCACAGAGAAGGTCAGCTGCTGAGAGAGTGTCTCGACTGTTGCAGGGCCTGCATCGGTGAAGCAGGTGAGACGCTAATGAAAAAGAGGCACAGGGCTTATTGGTTTTTAACGACTGCTTCCTTCATTGTGTTTTAACCTCAGTTTTAAAGGATTGTTTTAAGGATCCCATGGGATACCCCTCGCAAACTGTTTTAGACGCTGCATACAGCGATTCACATCCGTGAGAAACATTCCTCTATGAACAGTCAACGTGGCTCAGAGGTGCATGTGGACTCTAGCTCAGACAAACATAAATGACGCCATGTTTTCCGAGTCGTCGCATCCGAGTTGGTGGGCGTGGCTCTGCGAGTTGTCATCGTATCCAATGGTCTTACAGTTGGTGGGCGTGGCTCCGTCCTGCATGCGCCATGGGTGTCTTACTTGTGAATTATATATATAGATTAAACACCGATAAAATAGAGACATTAATTGTTGGAGGGAATGACGCTGATCACAACAATATTTTGTCATCATTTAACTCAGTTGGAATCACCATTTATTTTACTGAATCATCCCGCAATCTCAGAGTTATCTTTGACTCTAGCATGTCATTTAAACAGCACATTACAAAGTTGTCCACATCATGTTTCATCCATCTTAAAAATGTTGGGAAATTAAGGCGCTTTCTAAATAAACAGGATTCTGAGAAATGAATTCATGCATTTATTTCTAGTAGGACTGACTACTGCAATGCGGTTGTTCACTGGATGTTCAAATTGTTCTTTATACAGTCTAAAGTTAATCCAAAATGCTGCTGCAAGAATTATTACAAGAACAAGAAAATACGAACACATAACTTAAGTTCTTAAATCCTTACACTGGCTTCCGCTTAAGTTGTACTTGTAATATTTTTATTTTTATACTGTATTGAGGATTTCTGTTCTGTGTATTGCGTTTTGTTGACCGCCTTTTTGTTTTTAGGCACCCACTGCACGCCCAACCTACCTGGAAAGGGGTCTCTCTTTCAACTGCCTTTCCTGACGTTTCTTCCAGTTTTTCCCTACAAGGGTTTTTTTTGGGAGTTTTTTCTTGTCCTCTTAGAGTGTCAAGGCTGGGGGGCTGTCAAGAGGCAGGGCCTGTTAAAGTCCATTGCGGCACTTCTTGTGTGATTTTAGGGCTATACAAAAATAAATTGTATTGTATTTCCATCATCTAGTATGTAGAGTTTGTATGACTTTTTATTGTTTTTATTTATAAAGTTTAACCAGATTGTTTAATGGAATCTTGGAAAGTGAGAGGATTCCTGAGGAGTGGAGAAGAAGTGGACTGGTGGGCCGATATTTAAGAATAAGGGGGATGTGCAGGACTGGAGTAACTACAGGGGGATAAAACTGATGAGCCACAGCATGAAGGTATGGGAAAGAGTAGTGGAAGCTCAGTTAAGAAGTGAGGTGATGATTAGTGAGCAACAGTGTGTTTTCATGCCAAGAAAGAGCACCGCAGATGCTCTGAGGATGTTGATGGAGAAGTTTAGAGAAGGCCAGAAGGAGTTGCATTACGTCTTTGTGGACCTGAAGAAAGCAAATGACAGGGTGAGGAGAGAGGAGCTGTGGTATTGTATGAGGAAGTTGGGAGTGGCAGAGAAGTACGTAAGAGTTGTACAGGATATGTACGAGGGAAGTGCGACAGTGGTGAGGTCTGCCGTAGGAGTAACGGATGCATTCAAGGTGGAGGTGGGATTACATCAGGGATCGGCTCTGAGCCCTTTTTTATTTGCAAAGGTGATGAACAGGTTGACAGACGAGATTAGAGAGGAGTCCCCGTGGACTATGATGTTTGCGATGACATTGTGATCTGTAGTGAGAGCAGGGAGCAGGATGAGGAGAACCTGGAGAGGTGGAGATCTGCTCTAGAGAGGAGAGGAATGAAGGTCAGTGGGAACAAGACAGAATACATGTGTGTAAATGAGAGGGAGGTCAGAGGAGTGGTGAGGATGCAAGGAGTAGAGCTGGCAAAGGTGGATGAGTTTAAATACTTGGGATCAACAGTACAGAGTAATGGGGATTGTGGAAGAGAGTGCAGGCAGGGTGGAATGGGTGGAGAAGAGTATCAGGAGTGATTTGTGACAGACGGGTATCAGCAAGAGTGAAATGGAAGGACTACAGGACGGTAGTGTGACCAGCTATGTTATATCAGTTGGAGACAGTGGCACTGATCAGAAAGCAGGAGACAGAGCTGGAGGTGGCAGAGTTAAAGATGCTAAGATTTGCACTGGGTGTGATGAGGATGGATAGGATTAGAAATGAGGACATTAGAGGGTCAGCTCAAGTTGGACAGTTGGGAGACAAAGTCAGAGAGGCGAGATTGCGTTGGTTTGGACATGTGCAGAGGAGAAATGAAGGGTATATTAGGAGAAGGATGCTAAGGATAGAGCTGCCAGCGAAGAGGAAAAGAGGAAGGCATAAGAGAAGGTTTATGGATGTGGAGAGAGAGGAAATGCAGGTGATGGGTGTAACACAACAAGATGCAGAGGACAGAAAGATATGTAAGAAGATGATCCGCTATGGTGACCCCTAACGGGAGCAGCCGAAAGAAGAAGAAGATTTATAAAGCGCCTTTCACAGATAGAGTCACAGCGCACTGTACACCATAGAAAGCAAGGAAAACACACAATTACAAACAATAAAAAGAATAAAATCAAACTAACATTTCAACAAATGATCCGTAAAGTGGAAGAGCCAAAAACAGCTACCCATATGCTAACATAAAAACTTCAACTGTTTTTTTAAATAAGTGTATCAGCAGCATGTAAAGTACCATTTCAGTGCAATGGAATGTAAAGCCTGATCCCCACAAGTCTTTAGCTGGGTCCATGGAACAATAAGAAGGCCCTGGTTAGATGATCAAAGTGGGCGACTGGTAGTATAATGTAAAAAATCTGAAATATATTATGGTGTTTGACAATGCACAGATCTATAGGTGATTACTAAAATTTTTAAACAGATTATAAATTTCACTGGAAGTTAATAAAGAGGGGGTTGGGAGCATGCGCTGATACCACGTTGTTGTACCCACCACACGACGAGCCACATGGATTGAGACCTGAGTGCAGCCGGTGACTCTATGGTGGCTGAAGTGCCAATCCTGCCACCAACACCCAGGTTTTCCCTGTAAATTTGAGGACCTGTTTGCAGAGCTGGAAGCACATTGACTTCATATCCAGGACAAAGCAATTGCAGGTTAAGGAACCAGTGGAGTAGAGTCACTTCTGGTATTTACGGGATTCAAACTGGCAACCTCCCAATTTCTGTCACAGACCCCTAGACTCAGAGCCACTAAAGAGAAGACAAAATCGGAATAATGTGAGACCACTTACTGGAGCAGGTTAACAATCAAGCAGCAGCATTTTGAATAGATTGAAGACTCAGCAGCGACATCTTGTTAAAACATATAAATAAAGAATTACAATAATCAAGACGTGAAAAAATAAAAATATGCACTAACGTCTCCATTTGAGCCTTCGGTACTATTGTTCTTAGGTCTGATATAATCTTTAGGTGATAAAAACAAGAGCGAGATAAGGACCAAACATGAGCATCAAGATTTAAAGACTGGTCAAACATAACACCCACATTCTGGACTAGAGAATTAAAGTCGAGTCAAAAGGTCAATATCCCGATACTGATCTCTGAATGCAAACTTAAAGGGGCAATAATGTTCCTTCCGTGTCACTATTTTACATCTCTGAACTCTAAATTGGCCAGAGTGACTTCAGACGTGTTGTAGTCCCAGTACAGGCAGCTCATGTCAACTCCCTTTTCTTGAGTGCTGGGTGGCTATGAGGCTCATAGTATACTGTATGTAATATTTAAACCTGTATTGCTGTGTTTTGGCAGATGACTCTGCCAGAGGGGATCACAAGGATCTCATGCAAAACAAGACAGTTTCGCAATAGTGAAATGCCAGTAAAGAAAGCTTATAGTATTTGGGTCCCACACCCACACACACACACACACACACACACACACACAGAGAGATAAGTCAATGTTCTAATCAAAGCTGGCAATGCAACTGCAATGTTTTACTCAATAGATGTGGCAACAACTCACACGTATGTTTTGCAGAGAGGTGTTGTGAAAATTAAAATGACCAAACTACCTCCACCTTCCTTCCACAAACTCAGACCAGCATCTCTTCATGATTCTCCCCAGCAAGAAAAGCAAGACAATCCTGCCCGTTCGATAGTAGTGCTGCTCGCCTTGATTTTCTGAAAGCACCTCCACCAATAGAAAGCACCAACTTGCCTTGGTGGAGAAGACTTGTCCCACCGAGAAGACCAAGTATTGTCTCTGTGCTAACGGAGCTTCCCAATGTCCCTCCATCCTCACCAAAGGATAAAACATATTCATTAAAAAACATCCTCGTCTATCACTTGCCGCCGTCTGCATTACTCTCACTCTTAGTGGATTTGGAATACTCCACCCAAAAATGAATTGTTTTCTAATGTTATGTACCCCGTTTGTTTCATCTTTTCATGGAGAACAGAGCAAACAAGTGCTACACATTAATGATGGTGGGCAGTAACCAATGCTAGACCACAGCAAACGTTATCAAAATGTCCATGAGAAAATCTTGCATTACTCATGTTGCATGATCCACTATTTAAATCATCCACTTACATGCGCACAATCATTTTTATGAAAATAGCTACTATATAATAAAACACTAAGGTCTTTCTGTCCAGTCCCTCTGAGCAATCTGATTGGTCAGTTTGGCTTTGCTGTGATTGGTCAGTTTGGCGGTACGATAAAACTAAACAAAACGCAACAAAATGGAACAATGAATAATTCTGGACTAATGTATAACGGCATGTTCCTTTTCCGGACACAACCAGCAGGATCCGATTTCTTCAAGTGTTAACACCTTCAAATGAGCTTATGGACAGGTCAGACCATCTTACTGCCACCTATAGCCCTGATATGGATTGCAGCATTTCTCCAGTGTCTAAGCCAGAAGTTCTTATGTGTGTGTAGGGTGCTGCGGTTTGTTTAATTATTTATATATTACTTACATATTTCTCTTACTCTCTAGAGCTTCTGTACACTGAGAAACTCACCTTCAAGGATGGCAAGCATAAAACCAAAACAGACATACCACATGCATTCAGAAGAGATCATCCATCTGAAGCTAAGCCTGTTCAGGCCCAGCTAGTACTTGAATGGGAGACCATCTGGGAAAAGCTTGGGTTGCTGCTGGAGGAGGTGTTGGCGAGGCTTACCCTGTGGGTCTGAATGAGTATCCCAGTTCCTCAGTGCAGTGATGTGGACACTGGGCTGTAAAAATGGCCGTGTCCTTCGGATAAGATGTAAAACTAAGGTCCTGACTATCTGTTGTCACTAAAGAACCCTGAGCGTCCATCGTAAAAGAGTAAGGTGTATCCCAATGTCCTGGCTAAACTGCCCACCGCGACCTTGTCATTGCGGCCCCCTAATAATCCCTTGTCTCTAATTGGCTCTCTATTAGTTAATGTGTGGTGAGTGCACTGGTGCAAAAATGGCTGCCGTCACACCATCCAGGTGTATGCCACACATCAGTGGTGGTTCAAGTGGCTCCCCACTCAGTATGAAATGTGCTTTGAGTAAGTGAGAAAAGCACCACATACATGTAAAGAATTATTATTATTATTAAAGGTGTCTCGAAAATATTGACAGAGTCTCAGAATCAGGCTTTACAGGAACACATTCACGAGAGGGAGCGCCGGCTAACAGACGTTCACACACACGTGAATTCAGAGGAGAGGCGCCGAAGGCACATGTAGAACAAGAGATAGAAAATATTTTTTCACGATTCTATTGCATGCCTTTGACAGGTCCCATGGCTACTTGTTAAATAAAATGCTCTCGCAAACGTAAAGACGTACACAAGCATTTAAACTGCAGGCCTGCCTCAAAATGTGCAACATGCGTGCATTTTTCACTAAAATATTGTTAACTCGATTAATCCAGGTGGAGTGGCAACATTTGCATGATGTGTGCCGGCGCGGTACAAAATACTGCCGTTACGCTATTCCATTAAGTCTGGGGTCTCCAACCTTTTTTCCCCCCTGAGAGCTACTTTTACAAAATGAAAATGGCCGAGAGCTACTTGTAAGAGCCATTTCCTAGTTACATAAGATTCATAAATGTTTTACTAAATGATAGTCAATGGTGGCGCAATGGGTAGTGCTGCTGCCTCGCAGTTGAGAGACCTGGGGACCTGGGTTCGCTTCCCGGGTCCTCCTTGCATGGAGTTTGCATGTTCTCCCCGTGTCTGCGTGGGTTTCCTCCAGGCGCTCCGGTTTCTTCCCACAGTCCAAAGACATGCTGGTTAGGTGGATTGGCGATTCTAAAATTGGCCCTAGTGTGTGCTTGGTGTGTGGGTGTGTGTCCTGCGGAGGGTTGGCACCCTGCCCAGGATTGTTTCCTGCCTTGTTGTCTGGGATTGGCTCCAGCAGACCCCCGTGACCCTGTGTTCGGATTCAGCGGGTTGGAAAATGGATGGATAGTCAATGGGAGGTTCCTATAACCCCCATAAGTTGAATTGAATTGGTATATTCTAGCTGTTTCTAACTTCTCTGACTAAACATTATTCTCAGTTAGAGATCAGCCTTGCCATGTGTAAGGTGTAGAGGGCACACGGTTTTAAACCGGGCCGAACGTACCGTGTGTGCGTGTTTTGCGTGAAAGTTCTGCGCCGTATGTTTAAAGCGTACAGAAGAAGAAGTAAAGAATCTTTAAGTTTAGAAACAACTAATGTTTTACAAGAAAAGCTAAGTTTAGAGAAGATACATTTTTCCTTATTTTTTTTCATTTTATTCTACATGTGAAACAACTTTTTCCTTTACTCTTGTGTGGATTATTTGCTTTGAATTTTCACTAAATATTTTTAAAACGAACTTTTGCCCTGAGAGATTTCTTTCGGCAATTTGTTTTACCCGTGCTTGAACTTGCCTTACACTCCGGCGGCTACAGTACTCATGTTTTCTGATGTTTATTCTCAGCTTATTTCAACCCAAACAAACTGAATAAGCTTGTTTTGCCTGGACATTTATAAAATGTTGGTGTCCACAACTCACATTTTGCATTAAAACATCACAAAAAATATTGAGTTCACCTGCAAGTGCATTTTGTATGTCTGTATTGTGAATTTCCCCTTGGGATTAATAAAGTATCTATCTATCTATCTATCTATCTATCTATCTATCTATCTATCTATCTATCTATCTATCTATCTATCTATCTATCTATCTATCTATCTATCTATCTATCTGTATGCATCTCACACTATTGTATTAAAACATGAATGCTGTCAAAACAAAACAATGCAATTCCAAATCCACAGATATGACTTCTTCATTTGTCATTTTGTTCCATGTCACTGTGTCCCTTTATTCACAGGTCCAGTTGCATGTGTGATGTGTTTTTTAGTTACTCAGATGACTGGCACTGAGGTGTCTGGTGAAGTGGAGCCACTGAGGTTCACTCTTATGGCGTCATTTCAATTTTCGTCTGTCAGTCTTGTTCTGAACTTTGTGAATCTGACATGAATGTCAAGAAATCAGAGGTATGGAGACCCAAACAAAGCAGACATTTTCAGATTCTTATAGTTATCTCACTCTACTAAGCTCCAGAAATGCTGAGAATGCTGTTGAGACTTTAACTGCACATTATTTTGAAGGTTTACTAATATATAAATATATAAAATCCAATGTCTGTCTGTCTGTATGTCTGTCCGCTTTTCACGAGAGAAATACTTAACAGATTTAGATCGGGTTTTTTTCTATAGTTTGCTTGAAAATTCCGGTTGATTTTGCGACTTCTCTCATTTCACTATGTATCATAGTTCGCTTGCAGTATCGATTTATTTGAGCAAATCTGAGATCCACGCAATGGGCCCTGAGGGGGGCCTTCCTCACTCATTCGCCAGCTTCGGGGCGTGGTCCTTAACTCCGCTTAGCTAGCAAACAAGAGAACAATTGAATTCAGCTTTGTTTGATATTTAAAATAAAGTGTTACTTAGGTCTTGATGAGTTTGAGTCCGGATATTCTCTTAAGTGTACACCACATTGAAAAGATAGATTGCAATTCAGATTGTGGATCGTGATTTTGTGTTAAAAGGATTGTGATAATAATAATTCTTTTAATAATAATAATAATTCTTTGCATTTATATAGTTCTTTTCTCACTACTCAAAGTCCTCAGCAATTGCAGGTTAAAGGCCTTGCTCAAGGGCCCAACAGAGTAGAGTCCCTTTTGGCATTTATGGGATTTGAACCAGCAACCTTCTGATCCCTAGCCTCAGAGCCACCACCAGGATTTTTTGGAAAGATCGCCCACCCTTAATTTGACTAATCAAGTTTTCAAATTTATGTAGGATTCATGAACCCTTTAGCGAGCTACTTGGAAAGGGGTGGCGAGCTACTGGTAGCTCACGAGTGACGTGTTGGAGCCCCTTGCTTCAGAAGTTGAATTGTACTCCCCTAACCCGAAATCATGGAGGGTTTTCTAAGAAAGGTCAGAGGTCTTGCATATGGTGGATAAGACGGACCCTGAACGAAGTTTTTAAAATTTGATTTCAAATGATGGAAGGCCTTGGGATCCCACCCCACACTATGAGTTGGCAAGTGTGGCTGGGGAAAGGGACGCATGGGCCTCACTGCTAACACCTCCAAAACCCGGTTTTGGGTAAGCGTTGGAAAATGAATGAACGAACAAACGAACATGTGTTTTGCACAACGAACGTTCGTTCATTCGTTCGTTTGTTCGTTCGTTTGATTGGAAATGAGGCACTGTGAAAGTACCCAAAGTGAGGAGAAGGGATTATAGGAATACGCCACCTGAAAATGATCTGTTTATGTTCCTTACTACAAGGAGTTAATAAATGATGGTCCAGAAAATAAAAAAATGGATGTCATTACATTTAACTTTATTTGCTTGGAAGACACTTTTATCCAAAGCGACTTACAGAACAGGTAAACATAAATCGAATAACATTAGGCCTGGGCCTGTTTGTTCAACAAGTGTAGTAGGACAGGTAACTAAAGTTGATTGCCACAAGTGACAAGATGTAATAACTAATAAATTTCACAAACATAGATTAACAATAGGAGTGCTTTGTCATTGTGTGAGCCGTCATTAGCAAAATGATGAGCCCATTCCTCAAAACATGTAAAAAACATACATTTCCATATAAATGTAAAATGGACAAATGGAAAGATTAACAATCAATAAAGCAATTAAACTCAAGGCAACAACAAATCAATCAACAGTATGAAAGATCACCAAGCAATCATCAATCATTTAGACAGATATTCACAGAACAGAGGGGTCTTTTGTTGCTTCTTAAACACAATGAGGGTGTCATGAGAGAAGGAGGTGGGCAGCTTGTTCCACCAACTAGGAACTACGCAGGAGAAGAGTCTGGATTGAGACTTGATACCACACAGAGGTGGCACCACCAGGCGCTCTTCCCTGGCAGACCCGAGTGGGCGAGCAGGAGCACAGCACCTCACCAGGGTCTCCATGTACGCAGGGGCTGACCCACTGGCTACTCTCTAGGCAAGCATCAGGAATTTGAAGTTAACGCGTGCTGTTACAGGGAGCCAATGTAGCGACCTGAAGAGAGGAGTGACGTGTGCCCGTCTGGGCTGGTTAAATAAATGGCGGGCCACTGCATTGCAGATTATCTGTAGTGGCTTGATAGCACATGCGGGTCCTCCTGCCAGAAATGAGTCACAGTAGTCCGAGACGCGACAAGACCAAAGCCTGGACCAAGAAGTCGTGCTGCATGAAAACATCATGGAGAACGGAAATAACATTTTTGATAGACTAAGGGTTTATGGTGATCAATGCTGGACAACAATAAGCATTACCAATAAAAACCCATGAGAAAAACAAATCTCACGTTACTCCCATCACATAATGCACAAGTCAAGTCATCCACTTGTATGCTCACATTGTGCAAAACCCACACATATCTACTAAAATATTATTCAGTATGTCACCACCGGAAAATGCTCTCATGAACGTAAATGGAACATGCTCAGACACAAACGGGCGTTTGAATTAAAGACCTGCCTCCCGTGGTTACAATTCTATTCGTATCCATAAACTAAGCGCCTCAGGATTATTAGCATCAGTCTGTGAAACCTTCATAGGAGAGCATGGGGGGTCATGAGGTCGTTGGAAAGGTGTGTGTGGCGCTCCCGATATCTATGCAAAAGGACAAAGGTCCAAGTCTTTAGAGTCCTATTGCTCCCTGTATTGCTATATGGTTGCGAGACATGGACGCTATCCAGTGACCGGAGATGAAGACTGGACTCCTTCAGTACTGTGTCTCTCCGGAGAAAAATGCTGTAAACAAAGAATGCTTTCAGAAATGGAAGTGTTAATCGTTTATTTTCATCAATCAACAAAATGCAGTGATTGAACAAAAGAGAAATTTAAATCAAATCAATATATTTTATATATATACATATTATATAATGTTATCTCACATTATGAGACTCTTCCAGTGATTTTCAGCCTTAACATTCATTTAGATAATCTTAGGAAGCTGGAGGCGGTCAGCAAAAAACTCCCAAGAAGGGAAGTCATCTAGTCTGACATACCCCATGACTAAACAGTCAGTAAGTCTGACAGAACCCATGACTAAACAGTCAGTAAGTCTGACAGAACCCATGATAAAACAGTCGATAAGTCTGTCATACCCAACGAGTAAACATTCAGTCTGACATAGCCACAACAAAGCAGTTGGCAAGACTGATGTACCCCACCAACAAAACAGTCGGCATGTCTGACTTAGGCAACGACAAAATAGTCAGTAAGTTTGACATACGCAACAAGTAAACCGTCAGCAAGTCTGACATACCCCACAACTAAATCATCCGCAAATCTGACATACATAACAAGTTAACAGTCAGCAAGTCCGACATACCCCACAACTAAACAGTCGGCAAGTCTGACATTAACTAACAAATTAACAGTTGGCAAGTCTGACATAGGCAACGACAAAATAGTCAGTAAGTTTGACATACTCAACAAGTAAACCGTCAGCAAGTTTGACATACCCCAGGACTAAATCATCAGCAAATATGACATACATAACGAGTTAACAGTTGGCAAGTCTGACATAACAAACGAGTTAATAGTTGGCAAGTCTGACGTACCCCATGACTAAACAGTCAGCAAGTCTGTCATAGCCACAACAAAGCAGTTGGCAAGACTGATGTACCCCACAACAAAACAGTCGGCATATCTGACATAGCCAACGACAAAATAGTCGGTAAGTTTGACATACTCATCAAGTAAACTGTCAGCAAGTTTGACATACCCCAGGACTAAATCATCAGCAAATATGACATACATAACGAGTTAACAGTCGGCAAGTCTGACATACCCAACGACTAAACAGTCGGCAAGTCTGACATAACTAATGAGTTAACAGTCGGCATGTCTAACATAGGCAACGACAAAATAGTCGGTAAGATTGACATACTCAACAAGTAAACCGTCAGCAAGTTTGACATACCCCAGGACTAAATCATCAGCAAATATGACATACATAACGAGTTAACAGTTGGCAAGTCTGACATAACAAACGAGTTAACAGTTGGCAAGTCTGACGTACCCCATGACTAAACAGTCGGCATATCTGACATAGCCAACGACAAAATAGTCGGTAAGTTTGACATACTCATCAAGTAAACCGTCAAATTCAATGTCAAGTCTGACATACCCCAGAACTAAACAGTCAGTAAATCTGACACACCTTACGAGTTAACAGTCGGTAAGTCTGACATATCTAACAAGTTAACAGTCTGACATACCCCAGGACTAAAGAGTCAGCAAATCTGATGTAGCCAACAACTAAAAGACATACAGTGTGATGTCGGCTTTAGTCGGTAGGTATAAATAACAAACAGAGCACCATCACTTTCTTGAAAACTATGCTATCTCATTTTTTATGCAATGAAAAGAGGCCATCGTTTAAGAGTTCTGATTAACAGAAGACATTGATTTTCTGGCAGAAGTAAGTATGGAACAGTGGTCATTTCTAAGGTGTTTGTTGAATGAGGCTTTTTTGAAAAAGAAAAAATCCAAAATTATTCACTTCCACGTGCTAAAAAACTGTCTTCTAAAGAAAAGCAAAACTGAAGTTGTTCATTTTCATAAATAAGTGGAGCAGCCTCAGCTTAAAAATGGGAGGAGAGTTTGGTTTCCCCACATTAAGACAAATAATGCACAGCCTGCACTCACAAGGACAAAGTCTCCCTGCGTATGATAAATCCTAAATGATCCTTAGCAAAGTTTGGTATGATTGGGGGGGGGCTGAAATGAATCCCGCTTGATCTTTTTTTAAACTAGAAAGCAGAAGTCTCCGATCACATAATAGGATTACCGAATACCAGCTACCTGCTCACCTCCCTTTTCAGCCGATCTGTGTAAATAAAAAATCGCCCCCTAGTCCCTGGATCACAAACCATCCCACCTACCTGAGCAGGTGAATGCAGCATTGATGACATCTCTTGACAAATTCAAACCGGATTAAAGTGGTATTAAGCGATAGCCATTTTCAAAGGCTTCTGCATTTATTCGCCGCAGTTAACAGCTCAAGTCCACGGTCAAGGAAGCAAAATGTTGCAGGGGTAAAAGTAGGAATGATATGTGAGAGCGCCAAAGGCAGGCTTTGTCATTCTTGACAGCTTCATTCCCGTACACGATTAGAAATGCCGCCCGACAAGGTGTCCAGGGCTGCGGCACAATGCCTGCTCGCCCCCCTTCAGCCGCACTCTTCGCAGTTTTGCTGCGCTTTACTTTAGGCGGCGAAAATCTGCAAGGTTGCGATGGTCGGCAACCACTTTGGGAAGGCGATTTTGAATAAAATGCGCGTGATGACATAAGAAAAACGTCGTGCCAAGTGCCCGAAATTTCTACCAACTGGTTTTTGCTGTATAAAGGGTAGAAGTGTCAAAAAAAAGCGCAGGGGGTGTAGGGTGTTGCACATATTGGACGATCTGACATCCACTACAACCTGAAGAAGTTGCACTTCTCGTCAGCCCCTACAGTCACTAAACGGGGCACACTAAACCGCATTGCCCGGGTGCGGTGAGCAGGCTGCGCTCTCTCCGCTGGCGCATTGCCTTTCAGCCGCGGGGATTCTTAGCGACACGGGCGCTCCCCCCTTCACTTTCACGACTTCTTGCGGTGTAATCTGGTCTCGACCCCCAAGTGTCCTCTGCCCCGCGCCCTTGGTCCTTACCTGGGGTGCTCCTTTCTCGGTCGTTGTCGCAGCTTCGCTGCTCTTCTTCTCTCAAGGAACAGAGATGCCCCGCCCGCTCGCCCGCCAGTCGCACATGCTATTTGCATAGAGGCGCGGACAGAGCTAGCGAGCAAGTCTGTCTGCGGCGACGGCGACGGAGACGGCGGCGGCGACGGAGGTTGGTCTGACCGGAGGGGGTTTGGGAGGGGGGGGACGTCGGGGACGCGCACCTGGGACGTCCACTAACCGGAGAGCGGGTCGATCACTCACTCTCACGCGCGCGATCACGTAGATCGCCTTCTGTAAATGCTTGAATTCGGAATCGCCATTATTAAACGCGACTGTGCCTTTTCTGTCACACCACGTGAAGGACACGGTGTCTAATCAGTCATGCCGTCCATTACTCTTTAAAGACGAGCATCGGTCCACGTTCTCGATCCATTTTTTTCTATGTTACAGTTTCGCGAAGTGTCCAACCAACTAGGGACGGGACGCCGGTGCGTCGCAGACGACAAACTCCTCGTTGATGCCATGCAACAAGTTGGCACTACCATCTGCTGCAATATCGGATTCGAATGAATACTTACCGACAAATTATCTTGTATTTTATATTTGTAATTACAATTTTTCTCAGTTGCTTTAGCCCATTTCTCAAGGCAGACTTGCATTTCTCAAAACTCCATCACCTTGGCTGCAGGTTTTCATTCCAACCGTTTTCTTAATGAGTGACGTGTTTTTGCTGCTAATTAACTTCTTTTGAACTAATTTTAACTGATATGCCCTTGAAGACTCATGCCCCTTAATTGTTTCTTTTTCCTTAATTAGCAGCCAAACAATAATGAGATACAAAATGAGCCAAAACAACTGGTGTCCATCATACAATATCTGAAAATAAAGAAAGATGAAGGTCTCAGGAATGTTGATCTGCTCAGGTCTCCAACACATTTTAACTGTACTCTCAGAAAAGAGAAAATCCACAATTTCGGAAAAGTCTGCTAATGCACCAGCAACAAGCCATAAAATTAAAGAATGAGTTTAATTAACGACAGGAATCGGCACCTCATTAAGCAGCTGGCTGGAGTGAAATTGATTGGAGTTTGAGGCCCTGACTTAGTTGGTCGTCTGTCGGCTCACTCACTTCACATTTCATTTCTGTTTGGGTGCCATTTAAGGAAAGAAATGAAGCAATTCAGAGGAACGAGTAAGAAATTCAGGGAAACAAATCATTAACAGCAATTCAATTAAATGAATTTGCAAGAGGTCAATTAGCAGCACAAACAGGGCACTCAATTAAAAAGGGTTAGAATGAAAACCTGCAGCCATGGTGGTCCTCCAGGACCGGACTTGGCGACCCCTGACTACAGCATAACCCCCCAAATTAGAGTATTGTCTCCCATTGCTTTTGCACAAAAATCAGATGCATTTGGACATCATTCAGATGGCTCAATTATGCAATCACCGAGTTAGGACTAAAATCAAGAGTTAGGGCCACTTAGTGAAAATAGTTTAATATGTCACATTGACTTAGGTCTCTTAACTATATAGGAGTGCTTTGTCATTGTGTGAGCCATCTTAAGCAAAATGAGGAGCCCATTTCTCAAAACATGGAAAGCACATACATTTCCATATGAATGTAAAACGGACATTCATCCAATCATTTTGAATACCAATTCCAATACCCTTCAATTCCACCCGGGGGAGTAAACATTAACATTATACAAAGATATTGTCTGTTTTTTTACCTGCATTATTATCAATCTTTAATTTAATGTTGTTTTTTGTATCAGTAAGGTGCTGCTGGAGTATGTGAATTTCCCCTTGGGATTAATAAAGTATCTATCTATCTATCTATCTATCTATCTATCTACCACCTGACAAGAATTAGTTAATTATTCTCAGCTGACTCCTCAATAGGCTTTTTAAAGGAGAGCCCTCTCAATATAAGATCAACCAATGGCACCTGCGCCACACAGAAAATCATGGGTGCCAGTCCTGCAAGTGTAAAGCTGATAGATAGATAGATAGATAGATAGATAGATAGATAGATAGATAGATAGATAGATAGATAGATAGATAGATACTTTATTAATTCCAAGGGGAAATTCACATACTCCAGCAGCAGCATGCTGATACAAAAAAAATTATTAAATTAAAGAGTGATAACAATGCAGGTATAACAGACAATAACTTTTTATAATGTTAACGTTTACCCCCCCCCCCCCCCCCCCCCCCCCGGGGTGGAACTGAAGAATCGCATAGTGTGGGGGAGGAACGATCTCCTCAATCTGTCAGTGCAGCAGGACGGTGACAGCAGTCTGTCGCTGAAGCTGCTCCTCTGTCTGGAGATGATCCTGTTCAGTGGATGCAGTGGATTCTCCATTATTGACGGGAGTCTGCTCAGCGCCCGTCGCTCTGCCACAGATGTCATACTGTCCAGCTCCATGCCTACAATAGAGCCTGCCTTCCTCACTAGTTTGTCCAGGCGTGAGGTGTCCCTTTTCTTTATGCTGCCTCCCCAGCACACCACCGCATAGAAGAGGGCGCTCGCCACAACCGTCTGATAGAACATCTGCAGCATCTTATTGCAGATGTTGAAGGACACCAGTCTTCTAAGGAAGTATATATATATATATATATATATATATATATATATATATATACTTATATATAAGTATATAAAAATTTTTATAGTATAAATTAGTCTGAATCTCAGCTGAAGGTGGTCATTATTTTGGGAGACTGCTAGTGCTGTTGAAGGCTAATTGCCTGTCAGTGAAAGTCATGGTCCTCCCTGCGTGGAGTTTGCATGTTCTCCCCTTGTCTGCGTGGGTCTCCTCCCACAGTCCAAAGACATGCAGGTTAGGTGCATTGGCGATCCTAAATTGTGGTGTGTGTGTGCACGTGCCCTGCGGTGGGCTAGCACCCTGCCCGGGGTTTGTTCCTGCCTTGTGCCCTGTGTTGGCTGGGATTGGCTCCAGCAGACCCCCATAACGCCGTGTTCGGATTTAGTGTGTTGGATAATGAATGTCGGAAAGTCATGGGTGTCCGCCGACCTGATGATGATGCTGTCCATCCATTTATTCTTCTCAGTCACTCCCTGCCCTGTGTGTATGCTGGTGGGAGAGTAGGCCAATTCTGGAAAAAAAAAACACATTTAGGACACCTTCTTAATGTCCCCTCTCTGTCAGGGGTAGGCACTGCAATCCTTGATAAAGGCTGCCTAGTCACGCCAGCAGGACTTGGATGAGGCACTCATCCTGGGTGAGCCTCTAAATAACCAATGCTGCCGTACATTCAGGTTCCATACTAAGAACATGCACCATGACTCTCTTCATCTGTTACCCATCGCTGTAGGACTTTTGATGCAGGAGCAAGAATAAGGAAGATAGATGGAAGGAAGAGGCTGCGCAAAGAAGTTGTCGATATCGGTTGTAGTGAGGGTGCGCAATCCTCAGTTATACCACCTTACTTTCTGTCGGGAATCCACGTGGCAGAGCCAAGTGCAAAACAACAAGGTATGGCAGGAAGTTGCACCACTTGGGACCCTTCGGAAGGAGGGGGTGATTGAGTTAGGCTTAGTCTGGACCTCACCTTTGACCTTGCCTCCATGTGTGGCCCTATCAGGAGTACACAACTCCTGACGGCATTGCTTAGGAGATCATTGATCACACAAACCACTGACTCAATGGAGGGTGTCAATAGAAGAAGAAGAGGAGTCAGAATGCTGATGGTGACAAAAGAGAAAGGCAACCAGACAGAGATGTGTGCCTGATGAAATATGAGCCACCATTTTGGACCATGTCAAAAATCTTACTGTGGAAGAAGCTGGCTGAAGAAACTGCCACCCAATATAGAACTGTCTACGCTTTTATCTGTAGCACAAACATCTAGGAGGGAAAACAGGTGTGCTGTTTTCAACAAAGTAATGTGGATTATTTATTTGTTGGATTGCATTGCTACTGTAAATTTTAGAACATTAGAACACTCTGGACGAGAACAGGCCATTCAGCCCAACAAAGCTCATCAGTGCTATTCACTTAATTCTTCTAAAAAACATCAAGTCGAGTTTTAAAAGTCCCTAAAGTCTTACTGTCTAGCACACTACTCAGTTGCTTATTTAATGTGTCATGTTTAGTCAGTCAGTCATCATCCAACCTGCTATTTCCTAACACAGGGTCATGGGGGTCTGCTGGAGCCAATCCCAGCTAACACAGGGTGCAAGGCAGGAACAAATTCCCAGGCAGGGTGCCAGCCCACCGCAGTGTGTCTATGGTTCTCTGTGTAGATTTCCCTTCACAAGATTCCAACTGTGTCTCTGTGTTCTTGATGAACTCATTTTAAAGTCACCGTCTCAATCCACTGCACTAATTCCCTTCATCATTTTAAACACTTCTGTCATGTTTTCTCTTAATCCATCCATTATCCAACCCGGTATATCCTAACACAGAGTCACGGGGGTCTGCTGGAGCCAATCCCAGCCAGCACAGAGCTCAAGGTAGGAACAAATCTCAGGCAGAGTGCCAGCCCACCACAGGGCACACACACACCAAGCACACACTAGGGACAATTTAGGATCACCAATGCACCTAACCTGCATGTCTTTGGACTGTGGGAGGAAACTGGAGCACCCGGAGGAAACCCACGCAGACACAGGGAGAACATGCAAACTCCACTTGGGGAGGACCTATGAAGCGAACCCAGGTCTCCTAACTGCGAGGCAGTAGCGCTACCACTGCGCCACCGTGCCACCCTTTCCTCTTAATCCTCTTTAGTTAAACTGTAAAGTATCAGCTCTTTTAATCTTTGCTCATAATTCATCCCCTATAGCCGTGGAATCAGTCTAAATGCTCCTCTCTGGACATTTTCTAGTGCTGTTATGTCCTTTTGGTAGCCTGAAGTCCAAAACTGCACACAGGACTCCTGATGAGGCCTCACCAGAGTGTTATAAAGCTTGAGCAGAACCTCCTGTGACTTGTACTCCACTCCTCAAGGCACTATATAACCTGACATTCTGTTAGCCTTCTTAATGGCTTCTGAACACTGTCTGGAAGTTGATCGTGTCAAGTCCACTACGACTCCTAAGTCCTTCTCATAAGTTGCACTTTGATTTTCAGACCACCCATTGTGTATTCATTTTTACTTCCTACGTGTAATTCTTTACATTTGCTGAGATTAAATGTCATCTGCCACAAATCTGTCCGAGCCTGTCTGCTGTCCAAGTCCCACAGTGATGATACCACAGATTCTCGATGATCTGCCAATCCACCTATCTTGGTATCATCTGCAAACTTAGCCAGCTTGTTACTTCTATTCCTATCCAAATCATTTATAGATATTAAAAACAGCAACGGCCTTAATACGGACCCCTGCTGGTCACCACTCTTAACGTCACCCTATTCTGATGACGTTCTTTGCACCATCATCACCCTCTGCTTCCTGTGTCTGAGCCAATTCTGCACTCATCCACACACAACACCCTGAACTTCCACTTCTTTTAGTTTGATGCCCCACCACTCATGTGGCACCTTATCAAATGCTTTCTGATAGTTAAGATACATAATCTCATGTGCTTCACTTTGGTCGTATCCTTTTGTTGCCTCCTTATAGAATTCCAGCATGTTAGTAAAACACGACCTCCTCATCTGAACCCATGCTGACTGTTCAGTAATATTCCTGTCCTTGCCATGTGTTGCTCAATCTTATATCCTTATTTATTAATTCCACTTATTTAACTGTAATGCATGTTAAACGTACTGGCCTATAGATAGATAGATAGATAGATAGATAGATAGATAGATAGATAGATAGATAGATAGATAGATAGATAGATAGATAGATAGATAGATAGATAGATAGATAGATAGATAGATACTTTATAGTTGCTTGGATTTGCCCGGTCACACTTTTAATTTAACGGGATGATATTTCCCATTTTCCAGTCATTCAGAATTTCCCCAGTACGCAGTGACTTTCTAAAACTGTGCATCAAGGCTTTATATTTGTACTTGCTAATCTCCTTAACCACGATTTGATAAATATTATCTGGCCCTGGTGATTTGTTTGATTTCAGCTTATTTAATCTAAACCACACTTCTCTCTCTATAAGTTCCCTATCTTGTGCTGAAATAATCCTGTAAGTGATACCATGTTTTACATAACATTAGGAAATGTCCACAGTAAAAACACAGTTTATATTGTTCTGTAGTACTGTAATACTGTGAAATTCATATACATTGTTTTTACAGCTTTATGCCAACCCAATTCTGATGGCAGAAGAGCAGTTTTTACATCACAAGAGGAGCAAGAAGTCCGCAGCTTTGTAATTGCAAATAATGCAATTACATTACAGGAGATTCAACAACAACATTTATTTCTATTGGACATTTACATAAACACAATGAATCTCAATAATAATAATAATGAATAAGTAACAAGGAAAAATAAACCAAAATGAGTAAATCCATAGAATTTTCTAGAATATAGATATATAACTAGTAGAAGGGTAGCATCCTTATATACAATTTCATGATGCAAGTCTCTAAAGATGAGTCCGCTGATACGGTCAGATGACTGGGAGGACAGAAAAAAAATCAAAATAAAAGTTGAGCTGAAACAAAAAAAAAAAAAGACCACCCAGCCTCCCACTGGGCATTCTACTTAACACAGATGTCATTAAAACTTTCCCTCAGTGGCTTAGCTAGGGGCGGTCCGCCCCGGGTGGCACATTTTTGGGGGCGCCATTATTGGCCAAAAGGCTCAGTGCAATTCGTGTGTAAGCAGGAAACATATTACTCATGAGTGAAAAAAGTCAAATTCTCTGATTTTTATCCACAAATGCTTCAAAAATAATTTTCAGACTGTCCTTCTGTGATGGCATCAGGCACAGCAGTTACAATTTATGAGGCAATAACAAAAATAAACATCACACCGATAATAATTTCTAGGAAGATAAACAACTAATTTATAATTTATAATTTCATTTCGTTATCAATCCGAATGCGTTCTTGCTCTGTGCAGAAAACATCCCCACCTGTCACTTGTACACTACACTGGTGCTGGTTTTTGCAGCGTAATTATAT
Organism: Erpetoichthys calabaricus; assembly: GCF_900747795.2. Lineage (NCBI taxonomy): Eukaryota > Metazoa > Chordata > Cladistia > Polypteriformes > Polypteridae > Erpetoichthys > Erpetoichthys calabaricus. The sequence goes on from NC_041403.2 coordinate 160,476,084, forward strand.
TAAACTAATAATTAGAACACGGCTTATCAGTGCGTCTGTACTATATTCTTGTCTAGTTGATGCTTATAAATAATTATATGTGAAAAATGATTGCTGTTTCTTTATATATGAATAAATCTATGCAAAATTTATCTTAATTTTTCTCTATACATCATTTTGATTTTCTATTTAAATAGGTTAACATATTCAGATATGTTGGAAGGCGGCAAATTGAAGACCTGCCCTGAATGGCACAAACTCGAGCAATGCCACTGCTTTCCCTCGTTATTTCCAGGTTTCGTCTGTGGGGATTCGCCCCCTTGGGTCTCATGGACTGCCAGACCCCCCTGCCTTCATTCCAGCATCACAGGTGACTGCACAGGACTTCAATCAGGTAGTGAGAGAAACCAGAGAAGAAAATAGAGAAGAGTAGAGAATAGTAAACCTTTCAGATCCATGAAGAATATAAGAATTCTATATGCCTATATAGTCTAATAAGAGTGCAACTGAAATGTAGCTATGAAAAAGCTGAATTAAAAAATAATTTTTTAGCAGTTTTTCTATTGTGAATGATGGTGTTAGCCTGGCACACCTTTACTGGTAAATTTGTGGAGCATAACATCAAAAGTCTGCCTCACCACTTCTTTTAAGCTTGGCTCTTGAAATTATAAGCAGACCAGCATTAGGAAATCTGAGGTTGTGACTTGAGCCAAAGCAAATGAGAAAAACTGAAATGTGGGCCACTTTGCACAGACCTGCTTTCACTTGGGCGTTAAGGAGTCTTTTTGTGTTGAAGAGTGAAGGGATGAGTGTTGTAGACGGACAAAAAGTGTGAACTGTGCTATTTAATAGAGTGAAATGCACTATATAACAGAGTGAAACCCTATTATATGATAGATAGATAGATAGATAGATAGATAGATAGATAGATAGATAGATAGATAGATAGATAGATAGATAGATAGATAGATAGATAGATAGATAGATAGATAGATAGATAGATAGAATTAACTATATAATAGAGTGAAATACACTATATGATAGATGGATAGAAATACACTATATAATAAAGTGAAATACTGTATATGATAAAATGCACTATATGATAGAAATGTGCTCTTTGATAGATAAAAATGCACTATATAATAATGAAATGCACTCTATGATAGATAGAAGGTTACTACAAAATAGAATGAAATTCGCTATATGATAGATAGAAATGCACTATATAATAAATAGAAAGACACTATTTAATAGAGTCAAATTTGCTGTATAATAGATATAGATATATCCATCTATATAATACACTGAAAAAAGTATAACATTGATGTTGTTCGTTCAACGTAAATTTTCCCTTTCAAGCAACTTCAGATTAGTCATTCAGTGTTGTAGCTTGAAATATTTGGTTTCAGATCTCAATCAAAGTAAAAAAATTGTTTGTACCAAAGTAAGTTATGGTGGAGGAAATAAACATAAAAACCCTATTTCAGTTAACCTAATATTTTAGGGTGCTCATGTGCTGTGTGCGAGGGGCCGTTTGTATGTTCTTCTGGTCGAACTTTCCAGCGTGCTGGCTTTCCAACTGCCAAAAAAGAAGAACACTTTCCCGAGTGGAGTGGACGTGACTATAGAGGTCTGGTCATTTTCAGCAGCAGACTTTCATAATGGAGGATTTCTGGTCAGTAACCCTGTTTCTTGACTGTTAATTTTAAGTATAAGAACTCGCAATAACACATATTTTCAGGAAAGCTGTAGAAACGTTTAATAATTTTTTGTTGTATATTTAAGATTTACACTACAAAATGCTTGTGTATTTGCACTAGATTTTTAAATAAATGTAAAAAGTACAGCACTGGAATGTGTTATGTTCATAATATTTCTAAAAGTATAAAAACAGGTTACGACCAATAAACCATTTTAAATTGTAACAACTTAAAAAATAGATTTACTTCAATATAAAACAAGTGAATTACACCCAATCACTCTAAATGATTTGCCTCAACTTAAAAATTGTGGGTTCAATAAGATAAAAAGAATTATATTGGTTCAGATTGATAATATTAGGTGTGAATCTGTGAATTTCCCCTTGGGATTAATAAGGTAGGTGGCACGGTGGCGCAGTGGGTAGCGCTGCTGCCTCACAGTTGGGAGACCTGGGGACCTGAGTTCGCTTCCCGGGTCCTCCCTGTGTGGAGTTTGCATGTTCTCCCCGTGTCTGCGTGGGTTTCCTCCCACAGTCCAAAGACATGGTGAATTGGCGATTCTAAATTGGCCCTAGTGTGTGCTTGGTTTGTGTGTGTCCTGCGGTGGTTTGGCACCCTGCCTGGGATTGGTTCCTGCCTTGTGCCGTGTGTTGGCTGGGATTGGCTCCAGCAGAACCCGTGACCCTGTGTTTGGATTCAGCGGGTTGGAAAATGGATGGATTAATAAAGTATCTATCTATCATATAGTGCCTTTAATATCTATCTATCATGTTTTTTATTACTTTATATGTATTTATTTAATTTCATTTGAATTTATGTTTCAATGCTATTTTCCATATGTTTCTTAAGTGGCCCCCCACCTGCCAATCACCACTGAGAACTGCCCTCCACCCTATAAATTTGGAGGGTCTTCCCTGGTTCTTCAGGGACTCTGGTGAATTCTTATGTTTTTCCTGTGCCTTGGCTTTTTGACATCTCTGGATTTTATCTATCTATCTATCTATCTATCTATCTATCTATCTATCTATCTATCTATCTATCTATCTATCTATCTATCTGAATCATTACCTTAATTATTTTAAGTTGAATGGAGGTTAAACTTTTTTCAGTGTAGATGGATGGATAGAAATGCACTATATAATAGAGTGAAATGCACTATATGATAGCTACAAAAGCACTGTGTAATACAGTGAAATGTGTTACATGATAGTTATTTTTTTTTAGTTAATCTATCACATAGCGCATTTTTATCTAATGAGGATATTCATTTTATGTATTTAGCTTAAGTTGTGTCTTCTCTGACGTTTGCTGAACTTTCTCTTTCCATTTCACAACATGATCTCATTTCATTTTTTCTTGTCCAAGACATCATCCAGTCAGTTGTTCAGAACACTCTGAACACTCTGACAAATTAGTTTGCTAACTATCATTAAATTTTAGCTTTCTCAAGGTGCAAAAATGTGGATATTATAAAGAAGATTTTGCAGCTTTGCAGCAAAGGGGCGTTCCCTTATGCAAATATACTAACTTTATGCAAATAGAGAATGCCGCGCCACTGTGAGTTTACGGCAAAGCAGCAGTTACAGTTGAAGCAGTTAATTGACATCGACAGCTGGAACTCTGCTGCAGTGTAACTTTACGTGCATTTATTTATTTGATATCATTTTAACTGTTAAATGTGTTACTGTTTTGGCTGTGAAAATGCAGTACAGTATATAGTTGATGTCATGTATTTTTACAGATTTTTTTTTTGCAATGTTTTCGCTGGCCTGTTAAGAGTTCACTGTCCAGCCATCCACTGACTGCGTTACTGTAAAAGGAAATGTTTTCATAAGATGCCCCCTTCTTCTCATGAGTAATTTTTGGTCCGTAAGGTTTACAGATTTAACTCAGTCTAACGAGTAACAGCCGGGGCCCCCTTAGTCAGTGCCCTATCACCACTCTCTGGAGATTTTTGGGATGATGTATACGTTGAGAATGTCAGCTATTTCCTTATCATCTGCGGGCCCAGCCCATGCCGCTTTCTTTTCGGCAGCTCATCTACTAGAATCCGCCGACTCGTGTTTACTGGCGCTGTTTTTATCGCTTTCCTGTCGCCCTTTCTATTGGCCATTTCTATCTTATCCCCAGGCTGACTTTTCCGTTTAACCTTTACTTAACGCCGGAGTTAATAGTTAGCTACTTGTGCGCGTAACCTGCCGTGATGTCTGCTAGTGTTGTAGGGTGCTGCGGTGATCTGCCGCCGCCCCCTCAATAGGTTCCTTATCCTCGCGTAATCCTAAAGCAGTTAATGAAATCCACCTTCCGAATGCCTAAAGCAGATTGCGTCTAACGTCCCGGGAGAGGATTTTCCTTCTTGCATTTATCTCTGAGCCATTTTTGGCTGCCTCGCGTGCAGGACACGCACTCACATATGAACTCGGCTGGGGCAGAAGACATCATTCCGGTACGCTGTCCTCGCTGTGCACTGTTGCCATCTTTTGGAGGATTTGGAGACCTTGTGAATTCTAAAAAATGAAGGTGCCAGAGTGGTTCTTCAGAGAGAAGCCATAGGGGAACCATTTATGATTCTCAAAAGTCCATCTATATGAAGAATCCGAGAAGAACCTTTGTTTATTTAGATCCTTAACTGGCTCCATAAATAAATAAATAACCAGGAATAGATGGTAACAGATTTGCGAAATATGAAAGTTATGATTTTTATCAATATTGCATACAATAACGTACGCTAAGTCCAGGTTTTCTTAATCTGTTAGTGTCCTATAGCCTAACATAAGTTAAACATTGATATTATTTTCTAGGGAGTTTTTCAAAGCACAAAGAACCAACTTCATATGCAAAAAAACCCTCCCAGAATTAAAAGGTGCTTTGTCAAGCAATAACTCTACAAGGATCCTCACAACCCAATAGAGAAAATGTCAAAAAAACATTATTATTAGGAGTATAGGTGGGTTCCGTTCTCATTTTTCTTTTCAGGAGTCTTGTGTAACAGGAAGCGTTTCCCACAAGCGAACCCAACTTTTGAACAAACCAGAAAGTTGTTTTGGATAACCATGTCAACTAATCTGATACGGCCTTCCCTCCCAAACCTGCCAACCATATAGAAGTCTACTGTTAGGACCCTTTGGAGGAATATTGTGGACAAAATTAAATAAATAAACAAGTACACAGATAAATAAAAGTAGTGCAAAAGAACTTACTTCATATGTATAAAAACCCTCCCAGAATGAAATGGTGCTTTGTCAATCAATAACTCTACAAGGAACCACACAACCCAGTAAAGGAAATGTCAAAAAAATAAACATTATTATTAGGAGTATAGGTGGGTTCCGTTCTCAATGTTCTTTTCAGGAGTCTCGTGTTACAGGAAGCATTTACCACAAGCGAACCCAATTTTTGCACAAACTAATCTGATGCGGCCTTCCCTCCCAAACCTGCCAAACGTTTTTAGAAGTCTACAGTTATGACCCTTTGGAGGAATATTGTGGACAAAATTAAATAAATAAACAAGTACACAGATAAATAAAAGTAGTGCAAAATTTGACAATACATTAAAAAGTCAGAATTAGCGTAATTTGCCCTAATTCGGGTTGCCCGTAAGAAATGTAATGATTTACCTCATGAAGAAAAAAGTTCAAAATAAACAAGAAAGTAGCATCAGATATTTCAAATATTCGAATGTGCGCTTCAATTGAAATGTTTAAAGTTTGAAATATTCTTGATTGTAATAGAAATGTGTCATTATTCACCCTCTGATGGAGGTCCATTGAGCTCTAGCTCCCTAGAAAAGGATCAAAGATAACATCAGTCATGCATGTGTGCCTGTGGTATGTATTTCCACCCTGGTTTGAGAGGGGATGCCAACGCTACTCTTATCCTCTGTTGCTCCCTCCACAGTACCTAGAAGATCCCCAGTGAGGGCAATTGACTCTGCCCTTTCTGGATTTCCTGCTACATATCCTGTGGTTCCCAGAAGGAGGCATCACTCAAAGAGAGAATGTGCCACAAGATGGAGCTCCTGAGTATAGGCCTACCAGCTGAGAGAAAAGGTTCCTCATGATGACCCTGCTTTTTGTTTGTTTAGCACCACTGAGCTCATTTTTTTTGTTGGACTCTGATTTTATTAAACGGAGGCGACTGGATTGGCGCTCCAATATTTTCTCTTTGTGGACCTGCAGTTCCTTCCAACAGCTATACATATACTGTACATCACATTCATAATCACTGGCCATAAAACAGTCTAAAACAATACCCCACATGCTTATGTTTTCCATTTTAACCTTCTGGAAATGGCGCTTGGAGGGCTAGGACCACCGGTAAAGAATCAAAAATATGATCATGTCCTTGATCAGCACATAACAACACTCCACATGTCAATGCTACTGATTCCCATTTTTTCAAAATTTACTTTGACCCCTTGTATCCCCTTAGTGGAGGAACCCCCAGGGGTCAGTTGATGTGGCCTGCACAACTTCCTCCTGATCATTTTTGCTGACAGAACCAACTGGTTTTTTAGAGACGCTCCAGATTTATAGGTGGAGAGCAGTTCCTGGTGGTGATTGGCAGGTGGTCCCGCCAGTTGGGGTACCACCCACAACATACATGGTACATCACCGAGGCACTGAAAGATAAACACAAAGACGGCATAAAACATGAATTTGAACCCCAGGCGGGGGTGAACCCTGGCTGAGATCTAACAGTCTGCAGTTAGACACTTCTCGGTCATTTAGGTCTTTCTCAAGACACGCGTTTTGAAGGAGTAACTTGCACTTCATTCTCACAAAACATATTTACACTATTTAGTTAAGATTACAGTTGTGGGAGGGTTATTTGACACCTGCATAATGACGAATTAGGAGTCTCAAGTACGCAAGTCCCAAAAGTAGCAAACACGTCCAGTAATGCTCACTAGAGGGGGAAATACTGCTAAACCCCAGCTAGATAAATGGGCAGAGAAATTTCATAAAAACAACAACGATTTATTCTTCACAACAATATTCTCTCACAAAATAAAGCTCCCTAGAGCTCAACTGCAAAATGGAGTTTTCTAAAAACACAACACAATCCTAGGCAAACACAGTCACCATACAGAAAACACAAGGCCAAGTCAAAAACAAGAAAACAGAGGTCAAAACTCCAGAGATGTCAAAAAGCAAAGACACAGGAAAAACATAAGAATTCACCAGATCCCCCGGGAACAGGGGAAGACCCTCCAAATTTATAGGGTGGAGGGCACTTCCCAGTGGTGATTGGCAGGTGGGGGGCCACTTAAGAAACATATGGAAAATAGCATTGAAACATAAATTCAAATGAAATGAAATAAATACATATAAAATAATAAAAAACATGATAGATAGATAGATAGATAGATAGATAGATAGATAGATAGATAGATAGATAGATAGATAGATAGATAGATAGATAGATAGATAGATAGATGTGAAAGGCACTATATAATAGATAGATAGATAGATAGATAGATAGATAGATAGATAGATAGATAGATAGATAGATAGATAGATAGATAGATAGATAGATAGATAGATAGATGTGAAAGGCACTATATAATAGATAGATAGATAGATAGATAGATAGATAGATAGATAGATAGATAGATAGTAGATAGATAGATAGATAGATAGATAGATAGATAGATAGATGTGAAAGGCACTATATAATAGATAGATAGATAGATAGATAGATAGATAGATAGATAGATAGATAGATAGATAGATAGATAGATAGATAGATAGATAGATAGATAGATAGATAGATAGATAGATAGATAGATGTGAAAGGCACTATGTAGGATAGGAAGATAGATGGCATTTTCTGCTCTGTATGGACTTGTGCAACCAGGTGTCCATTGTCTGCCATTGACCTTTGGCACAGCACCACTCATATGCCATCCAGATACCAACAGACAAGCATCAGAACACCACTCTCAGAGTCTTGCTTTGTGACTTATGCGCTGTACATCACAACTGTGAATAGAGCTGCTGCAACCACCAAGTAGCCCATCTGCAATGAAATGGGAGTTGTGGGAGATGGCAAACGGTGTGGCAGTGTGGTGCAGACTCGCATATTCCATCTGGTGGCTATGAATGGATCTGCAACATTAAAATACTGCAATTATAATACAATGTGGTGGACGGCTGGGGCTCATGCCCAGTCGGTATGCCTGGAGGATGGAAGGACTGGGAAAGGAGCAGTACCTCCCCTTGTTGGGGCCACGGGAACAGAGCTTTGAAGCTCAACCTTGTGGGGACCCGTGGGTACCGCCAGGGTGCACCTGGATGGTTCAGAAGCCAAGGTACGCAGCACTTCCACCACACCAGGAAGTGCTGCAGGAAGGTCCGGGTGCATTATAAAAGGGGCCGCCTCACCCCATTCAGGGAGCCAGAGTCTGGAGGCAGAAGACAGAGATTGCGAGGCGAGGAGGCAACAGAAGAGTAATGGAAGGAGAAAGAAAAGGACTGAGATATACTTGTGGTGATTTGTGCACTGTGTGCTGTGCCGAATTGGAAAAGAAAACAATAAAAACGGTGAGCTTGTGTAAGTGTGCCTCTTGTGTCTGTCTGTGCTGGGTTATGCTCTAGTGTAGCACCATCTATTGTCATGACAATTACCATATTATTAATGACAGACAGAGAGACAGTGCTAGGCTTTTATATACTGTACAGGTTTGTATATACAGTGGATTGCATAAGTATTCAGACCTCTTCACATTCTACACACTTTATTGTGTTGTAGATATAATTTTAAATGGATAAAGTTGCCATTGCTGTTCATCAATCTACACTTAACAACAACGTCAATTTATTTCTTGTATAGCTCAGAATCACAAAAGTAATGCTTCAATGGGCTTTAACAGCATCTGTTTTTAGACATGGGCCTTGACTCTCAAAGAAGACAAGAAAAACTCCTAAAAAAATTTTGTAGGAAATAAAAATGGAAGAAATCTTGGGAAGAACAATTCTGAAAGAGAGAGAGAGAGAGAGAGAGAGAGACCCCCTTCCAGGTTGGTTGGGTGTGCAATGGGTGTCAGAAGTGGGGTAAATAAAACACACAAGTAATCCTCTTCACAGACCACGATGGCCAATATTTCACAGCCATCTCAGAAATACAATAGAAGTACAAACAACTTTGTTCTTGTACAGAACTCCTCATTAAGTGTGAGTGCAGACCTCGGCGACAACATCCATCCATCCATTATCCAACCTGCTATATCCTAACTACAGGGTCACAGGGGTCTGCTGGAGCCAATCCCAGCCAACACAGGGCACCAAACCACCGCAGGGACAATTTAGAATCGCTAATGCACCTAACCTACATGTCTTTGGACTGTGGGAGGAAACCGGAGCACCAGGAGGAAACCCACGCAGACACGGGGAGAACATGCAAACTCTAAGCAGGGAGGACCCGGGAAGCGAACCTGGGTCTCCTAACTGCGAGGCAGCAGTGCTACCCACTTGCGCCACCCTGAACGACAACTTTCAAGGCAAAATGCAAGAATAGATGATACCACTCACTAATTACAGAACTATATGAGGATACAGATTTGTTAAAACTACATCAAAAACAAAATAGAAATTAATTAATATAAAACAATAACAACAATAACTGCCCATCAGCTAGTTGTAGAACCCATAGACATAGTCAGAGTTCTGGACACCTCGGCCAACAACTTTATTTGCCCCCAGGAGGAAATCTGACTTTTTATAGAAGCTTTTTAAATAAATACTAGGGGGCTTCGCCCCCTGCTTGCTTCGCTCACTAACCCCCCACCCCCCCACCCCCCGCTATGCGCCAGCCACTTCATGTCTCTGCTGCTCGGGTATGTGGTTTTCACTTTCACCAAACAACAAATCTTTTATTTCTCGCGGATATGCCTCTTCATTGGGAAGAAACATTACTTTTCCCTGATGGCAGCACGAATTAGACGATCTACAAGTCTCCGACTTAAAGTTTAAATCCGAACAATATATTTGATTTGTTTTCACTGTTCCGTTATTTCACCGAGTAATAATTTCCGTTTGTTTGCGCTAATGCGATCTTTACTATCATTTATTGAGACATTCGAATTTTAGTTCTTCCATATTCTCTAACCTGCTCTGCATGTGTATCACACCGTGTTTGAATTCTTTATGACGTTCTACTTTGTTATCTACTCTTTGTCTTTTATTTCCGACCTCGGGCCTGGTTAAATCTCTTTGCACAAAGTCTTGTCTCACAGGACGTGAAATTGTCTCTCTGAAAAAGTCACATCTCATCTCAGGCTGAACAGTTTTTTTTATATAATAGAGATAAATAAATACACACACACACACACACACTTTGCTTAATTTAATGGTTCTCATTATATATGAACATAAGTACCTAAGAGAGGGTTGAATCAGAAAAAGCAAAAGGAAACAAGGAGATATTTGACCAGACTGCTGCCCCCCGATTGTTGGCAGCATGATTCTGCTTTCATTTTTCTTTTTATCCATACTTACTTCCTTCAAATGATTAATGGATGACAAGTGCATTGTTGGGAGTTTAGTTTTATTAATTGATGTATGGAAATTTGGCACTTGGTTGCCTGGAGGACATCACTTTGCCGTTGTCTGCTGTGTTGATTTGCATTTATGGTGTTCTTATTAACGCTGCCAACAAAATTGTGTTTGCTCACCTGCACCTTCTTTTTGACTATTGGGAGTGTACTGTAGCACAGACACCTTTATACACAGCAGCACTGAGATGGCCTCAAGCAAGTCAGCCCACCGCTAATAACAAAAGAGAGGCGCTGCTGCTCCCCAAAGTGGGTTTTAGTTTCTAATGGGATGGCTCCTTTTTCAGTTATGTAATGGATCTGTGTAAGTGTTGGTGCGTGTGTGAGCGAACCCAGGATTGGCTTATTCCTGCTTGGGTAACTGCTTCTCAATGAGAATGTAGTGGGTTTTTTTTTTGGGTGCCCCCTGCAGGGCTGGCTCCTACATTGCGCTTATGTTCTTGCCCCACTCAAAGCCAGAAGTTCTTTATTCGTAGCTATTTCTTGAATAGCCCTTTTCACAGCAAGCACCAGTCAACCCGCTATATCCTGGAGCCAATCCCAGCCAGCAGAGGGCGCATGGCAGGAACAAACCAGCCCACCGCATGGCACACACACACACACACACACTCCCACTCACCAAGCACACACTAGGGACAATTTAGGATCGCCAATGCACCTAAACCTGCTTGTCTTTGGACTGTGGGAGGAAACCGGAGCACCCAGAGAAGACTCACGCAGACACATGCAAACTCCACGCAAGGAGGACTCGGGAAGAAAACCCAGACGGGTCTCCTTACTGTGAGGCAGCAGCGCTAACCACTGCACCACCGGGCTGCGCTTTCCTCTTAATCCTCTTTTGTTAAACATGCAAACTCCACACAGGGAGGACCTGGGAAGTGAACCCGGGTCTCCTATCTGAGAGGCAGCAGTGCTACCCACTGCTCCACCGTGCCACCCAGCAAGAACCATCCCAGACATAATCTTAAATACCATAACACCTCAGTGCAGTTCAGTTATTAGTTTTAAATACTGTATCCAACCAGGGGGGCACATGATCCCTGGGAATGTTTTCTTTTTAGCATAGAAGTTTATTCTTTGAACCCGCACATATCCATTAGTGGAGATATTCAGTCAAAAGTAAGGATATGCAGCTATGTGCTGCATAATGTCCATTCGCCCAAAGGTTATAACAGAGTTCAGAGATCCCAATCATAGAACATAGCGAATGCAACAGCGACCCCTGTATCTCACGGTCATGTGTCTTGTATACAAAGCAGTTGCGTCTCTAACATGGAGAAAGACTATTCTGAGATGCAGACCATTATACACTTTAACAGTCATCTTCTCTCATCTTCTCTTGGGAACACCTTGGAATTACCAAAGAAGAGCTGGAACCTGTAGCTGGGGTCAAGGTGGTCTGGCTTTACCTGCCTGGCCTGCTGCCCCCCGGAAGAGCAGTTAAGAAAATGAGAAAATGAGAACATGAATTTGGGTCTGACTTTTGTAAGGGGAATCAATGATAAAATAACATGAACATCCATCTCACCCCATTAATGGGCTTCAATTGCAAGCACATCTTCATTCATGCATTCAATGATTTCTCCAGACCTTCATATTTTAATTTAAAGTACTCAGTAAGTGGGGGATGGGGGGTTACATGTAGAATATTTATATCAAGAATATAAGCAAGAACATTTTGTGAAATCTTGCAAGACATTCTCCCACATTTGCCAGAAATTCTTGATTTTTTTTTTCTAAGTTGTTATTATTATGTAGTGCAGCAAGACTGTCATAATACAAGCCAGACTGTTTATGTTTCACATTCCAAGAGTCAGATCCATCTGGGAACTGTTTGTCTCAGGCCTGCAAAGAGTGAACTAGTGCTTGAGATGTACATGTTGGTTATGGACCTGACATATACTGGACACACTGTACTTTGAGCAGGTGGCCTTGCGGAGAACATACAGGAAGTGGGTAGATCAGGGGTGTCCAGCTCTGGTCCTGTTGGGCCGCAGTGGCTGCAGGTTTTCATTCCAACCCTCTTCTTCTTAATTAGTGAGCCATTTTTGCTGCTGATTAATTTGTTTGGCCTTAAATCCATCTTATATTTCGGAATGTCTTACACCTTACACTCCAAATTGCAACCTTAGATCTTCAAATGAGTGTCTACTTACAATTCCAAGAGCTAAACTTAAAAGAAATGGTGAAGTGGCCTTCTGTTGTTATGCACCTAAAATCTGGAATAGCTGACCGACAGGAATTCGCCAGGCTAATACAGTGGAGATCTTTAAAACACTGCTAAAATCACATTACTTTAACATGGCTTATTCATGGCTTCTTCTTAGTTTAATCCTGATGCTCTGTATATTCTATTAATCATCATTATTATTCATGGTGGCTCCACAATCCGTACTAACTCCTACTTTATCTGCTGTTCTTTTTCCGGTTTTCTGTGGTGGCGATCTGCGCCACCACCACCTGATCAAAGCACCATGATGTCCCTACATTGATGGATTAGAAACCAGACGTCCACGTGACCGTCATCATCAAGTTCTTCCATGAGAATCCTGAATACAATGAGGACTGATTGAGGTCATTTATGTTAGGTTGAATGCCTAGAGGGGGCTGGGTGGTCTCATGGCCTCAGAACCCCTGCAGATTTTATTTTTTTCTGAAGCCGTCTGGAGTTTTTTTCGTTATTTCTGTCCTCCCTGGCCATCGGACCTTAATTTTATTCTATGTTATTTAGTGTTCCCAAATTCTATTTTCTTATTTATTTTATCTTTTTTCTCTTTCTTCATAATGTAAAGCACTTTGAGCTATATTATTTGTATGAAAATGTGCTATAGAAATAAATGGTGTTGTTGTTGTTAAGTTTTAAATGACATGACTCAGACCCCCTTAGTTGTTTCTTTTCCCTTAATGAGCAGCCAAACAATAATGAGACAACAAAATGAGCCACCACATGACCAGCTCACTTGAAAATAAAGAAAGGTGGGGGTCTCAGTCATGTTGGTCTGCTCAGGTCACCAAAACATCTTGATGGTGGTCTTAGCAAAAACAGAAAATCAACAGTCTGCTATGGCAGAACGAGAGCAGCAACAAGTCGTGATATTCAATAACGGCTTTAATTAACAGCAAGAAATGGCTTCTCATTAAGAAACACACTAGTGCAGACAGCGTGCCAGGCATCCTCGTGGGACATACAGCCAACCTCCTCGGTTCCTGTGTACCAAGTGTGTGACAGTGAGGCAGAGCCACTTCGGCTTCGTCAATTAGCCACAGCCAGGACCAGGAGTCCAGACTCACCCTGTGGTCTTCTGACATGACACACAGCCTGCCAGGCAGACACGCAGCTGGGTCCCAGTCCCCTCCTACTCCTCTTCACACATGGCACCGCAGGGTGAGTGACAGACGACTCAGGTGCAGCCCACACTCCAGTGAGTGACTGAGTCCAGGCAGCGTCCTGTCATGGACGTCACCCACTTGGCTTGTTCCTCAGGTTGGGTGGCACTAAGGAGAGAGAGTGAGCCTGAGGAGAGGAGGTCTTGGAGGCAGGAGCACTGGCACTGCAGCAGGGACACTGTGGCCACTACACCACCAGGGGTTTTTAAACAAGACATGGACTCCAGGGGGACATTACACATTTAGTGGTTCTATTTTCTTACTTTACAGTTCTATAAAAGTTTTGTATGTTTTGATACAGTAAATACACAATTTACATGCAAAAGAGTTCTATTGTTATATTATTATTATTTATTATTCTATTTACATGTATTTATTTTTAATTAAATAAGTGATAACCAGTGTTAGTAGCATATTATGTGTGTGTGTCTATGTAAGGTGATAGGTGGGTGGGGGGGGGGGTGCAGATTTTCTTGCCTGGGGAGCCAAATAGGTCATAAATGGCCCTGAAATGCAATATATATGAGTTGCATTTTAAGCCTACATGACAATTACGTGCTGTAGTGAAAAGCAATTGGCAATGTGGTTGGTATATTTTTTAATTATGACTCTTGTGAAAACCTGGGGGCACTCCAGCCACCCCAACCCAACACAGACAGGCAGAGACCCAAGTTCCAACACATTTCCCTCGCTCCCCACAGCAACACTGTGCAAAGCACCAAGCACACAGCAAGTTCCTTCTTTCTTTCTCTCCTTTCTGCCTCCACTCCTCCACTGACAAGCTTCATCCCTCTTCCTCCTGGCTCTGATTTCCCACGTAGTGGCAGCTGGCTCCTTTTATAGGGCACCCAGAAGTGCTCCAGGTGTCAGGTGATCTTCTTCCGGTGGCATTTCTGAGTGTGGTGCAAGTGCTGAACCAAAGGGCTCAGTCATTCCTGTAACACCGCCTAGTGGTGCCCACGGAACCCAACAGGGCTCTGCCAAACACCCATAGAGCTCTGTTGGAATCCAAGGCACCGCTGCAACCTAGGGGGGCTGCCATCTACTATTCTGGGGGGGGGGGAGGCGGGGGGGGGTTAGTGCACTAGAAAGGCTGCCCTTCACCATCATTCCATTCCTTGGGCGTCCAGCTGTCCCTTACACATGATAAAACTGTGCCAAAGTCAAATGCACCATATGAATGTCCTTTGCATTGCAATGTAGTAAACATGTTGGATTGCATTTAATTTGGACACAAATGATCTTCCATAATGTTCTGACCTCCTTTCCCGAAGAGTTAAGTCTGTCTTGGTTAATGTAAGTAGCCAAAGCAGAAAGACAGATAAAAGTACACTAAGAGCACATGTGATTCTAGTTAGATTCATGTTTTTTGCCTGTTTATTTCCCATGCATGTAAAACTTCAAACCTTCCTCATGTTCCCAGCAATCTTTTAGTACATATTTAGTTGGATGATTATCCTGATAGCCATAAACATATACCCAATAATTCATTCACATTTATAGTCTTCTCAAATATAGTAGCATTTGTCCCATTTCCACCTGCAAGATAGCAATAGTGAAAGACATTATAGCTCTAACCTTTAAAAGCAGAGGAGTTGGCACACCAATGAAGACCACCTGGACCCACTGCAGTTTGCTTGTGGGGCAAACACTGGAGTGAAGGATACAATTTTCCATCAGCTTCACAAGGCTTACTCCCATCTGGACAAAGCTGGCAGCCCAGTGAGGATTATGTTTAGTGATTTCTCCAGGATCTTCAGTATCATCCAGCCATCCCTGTTAAGGTGTAAACTGAGGGATATGCAGGTGGGTGAGCCTGTGGTATCCTGTATAATGGATTATCTGTCAGGCAGACCACAGTTTGTGAGTTTCAAGGACTGTTTCTGATATGGATATAAGCAAAACCACAAGGAACAGTCCTGTCTCCTTTTCTCATTGCTCTGTACCCTCCAAGGTCATGTTACTTGCAGAAATTCTCAAGATGATTCTGAACTGATGGGGTGTATTAATAAGGGAGGGGAGTTGAGACAGAGTATATGAGTCAGGTGGAGAACTTTGTTTCTTGGTGCAGAAGGAATTGTCCACAACTTAATATAAGCAAAACCAAGCTGCTATACCCAGTTGGTATTCAGGGAATGGATGTTTAGGAGGGGCATTGAAACAAGTACTAAGCGGTCCACTTCAGTTGCAGGTTGGACTGGTCTCGTACCACAGAGGAAACTATAGAAGAAAGGGCAGATCATGGTCTTTTTTCTATGGAGATTGCACTCCTTTAATGTGGGAAGTGACATCGTTCACCTCTTCTACCATTCGATGATGGCCAGTGTGAGCTCAAGAGACGTCCACCGAATTAAGAAGCTAATTAAAAGGGCAGGCTCAGTTATAGGAAGCACTCTGGACCCCCTGGAGGTCGTACTGGAGGAGAGAATGATAACAAAACTGAGTGCCATTATGAACAAAGCTGCACATCCTCTCTGCGACACATCAACACTTTAAGCCAATGAATTATTCAGTAGACGCATGTCAAGAAACATGATTGGAGCTCCTTTATACCAATAGCAATATGCCAGCACAATGTGTCACTGTGACTGGAACTGTCAAGTCAGACGTTTTCTTTTTTTTTTAGCCATTCTGGTGTTAAATGTATTTATTTATTGAGCATCCATAAAAAAAAGTCTAATTTGCTCCTGTTCACAAATAATTTTCTATCTGGTGGATATATATGATGGATTTAGTCAGTGCATAATAAAAGGCAACCATAAATACCCTACCCCAAACATTTCACCAATATGATGTTTTAATGTTAGCTTCTTATCTATCCACATTCCAAGAAAAGTTATCACTGAAGCCTCTTCTAATGGCGGTCCATATAGCTCAATATCTATTGTGGCCTTGTACTCCATTTAGTAAAACAAATTAAAATTTAAATCCCCACTGATAACCCTAATCTCTCTACCTCCTGCAGAGCAACTTGAATCTTAATTACATAATTTCGATTCCTTCCTTTTTTCCAGGCTGCTCCATCATCCGCATGTAATAAATTTGAAATCTCGGGTAGCCTTTGACGTTTTGTGTGCCCCATGACTACTGAGCCAAGAGACAGCGCTGAGAAAGCGCGTTTTCCAAGTGTGCTGATGATGTTTGACTACTGTTCCGACCCGTAAACATTATCCGACCTTATTGCGTGAGACAGCTCACATATCTATCCAATAAGAACGCACCGAGTAGCCATACTGGCCAATGAGCAAAAAGAGGGATGATCAAACGTCTGAGTCCATCCAATGAGCGCACTGTACAGAAGGCGGTAATGCGTATGGCGGAAGTTATGAAGACGTTCTAAGTTAAAGGATGAGAAGTGTTTGAACTTTGAAAACAACCTAGAAGTATAATCTTTAATATTATGTGCTCCAGTCTTGTGCAGTGAATCCTGTTTATAATTTTTTTAGATATAATACGAAGCACACACGTTCTCTTTATAGGGCTCAAAGAAATAAATGCGCCAGATGCTGCTTGTCAGACGCCAGCCATGAAGTGTGTGGTGGCCGGCAGTAACGTGAAAGGTAAGCGCTTCAGAGCACATTTTGTACTTATTTCGCTTTCTTCGTTTATTTCATGTCGTTTGCATACGATAACGCGGAAGTAACGGCAATTACGTTCATTTAAATAGTCGCATTATTCATACATATAAATATTCTTGTTTTGCTCTGAAATTAAATATCTTGATTGGCATAGCAGCAGTGAGGGATAATTATGAATAACTTGATGGTGGGATATCCAATAAATACTGTCACGTGTTTCGCTATTGCATGGACTTTGGGGAACGGAAGCAGGGTTAGGGGTGGAGAGCTTGTGTGCACAATTATGTGGGGCACCTCCCTAGAGAGAGCTGAGTGACAGGATCAGGGTGAGATAAAGGAGCAAATGGTTAAAGGGGCAGACAAGCCCAAGGTTACCAGTTTTTTTGTTGTTATTGTGGAGGTGTCCCTGTGACTCAGACAAGGAGCAGTGGGCACCGTTTTTATCGCGGCACACCAAATAAAAAGCCAGTCGGCATTTTGAAGATTCCCCCAGTGAAGCGACCCCGTGTGTCTTATTCGACAGGCCGTCATTAGCCTACACTCTCAAAAATTGTAATATATTTAAAAGAAATTGATAAAAAAAAAAAGTTATCAAGGTACCATTAAAATATAGTTTAGACATTACTAGTGCTGCTAATGGCGACTACTGCGTAAAAAATGACTGATTTTTATTTTCTTACATATGACTGCAAAGCCCCATTTTCAGCAGCCATTCCTTCCTTCAGTGTCCAAACGGCCAACTGCCTTGGCTTATACTAAATCAGTCTTTCTGAATGCTAATTGGTTATTAGAGGCCCCATTGCAGGTGTTGTAATTACACTGGAACCGCTGGTGTTCTGTCGATTTGTGCTGCCTTGTCAAAATAAGCTACACATGCAAATATTTACACGTTTAAAAGTGAAAACGTCAAAATTAACATCACATTTTTAAGGTATTACACACCATCAGCCAGATTTTTTTATTCTAAGGTTGCACATACCAATCATGTTTGGCATACAATTATAAAAATGCTGGACAAAAAAAAAAAAAAAAAAGACTATAATGGGAAAGGCATTGGATACGGTTGCTCCTAATGGCTTAAACAGCAAATGCTAATTTTAGTAGGGTCTGTTTTAATTTAATGTATGTTATTTATTTATTTATTTAATAAAACTTATTTATTGGTTGTTTTTTTTGAATAAATGTACAGAGGGTCCTCGAGTTACGACACAGTTCCATTCCTATGACAGTGATGTGACCCGAATTTTGGTGTACGTTGCAACACACTCTAGCCTAAGTCACTTACCTATCCTAACACATTTGCAAAATCATAATCTATATAAAAACACAACTAAGCTACAGAAAAAGGAAAATGACATAAATATACTGTACTGTAGTAACAAAAAATGACAAAAGAGTGTAAAAAAAATATTCCTTCTGATCTCTTTACAATGTCTAATTTGTATCATGTATGACTCAGGCGCCGCCGAGAGTGGCAGCCTTTTCAGCAGCTCCTGTGAATTTCCCCTTGGGATTAATAAAGTATCTATCTATCTATCTATCTATCTATCTATCTATCTATCTATCTATCTATCTATCTATCTATCTAATTTCACTTCCATCGTGATGGCTTTCCTCTTCTTCAAAGCACTACCATCTGAAGACTCTGACTTTCGTTTAGGAGCCATGATAAGGGCCACAAAGTCGCCAAACAAAGCCACACAAATGGAACACTTCCTCCGCGTGCAACGAAAGTAGTTTGTCATCTCCCTCACTCATATGCTGCATTACTGCATATTCTTCCACTGCGTGCAACCAAACTAGTTTGCCCACGTAGTCTGTAAGTACAACGCTAATGGCATAAGCCGAAACACTCGTGTCATTTTTTTTAAGTTTTTATGGGAGTGAGCGATGTAAACTCGAAATGTTGTATGTCGAGATGTTGTAACCCGAGGACTCCCTGTATACTGCACATGCACAGAAGCACATTTCAAAAGGTTGTGTAGTTTGACAGAACACCCGCCAATAAAGGAAGTAGGATTGCAAGGTCCTACCATTCCTAAAGTTCAGTTATGTGTTCAAAAAAGGCCAAAATCAAATGGCTTTCAGGACTTGTGTACTAAACGGATGGACGGCATGACAAAGGAAAACTGAAGTGTTCTGACGAATTCATAACATATTTATTGGGATAAAAATAATATATAGAAATTTACAGAAATTAGAATATTGTAGGTGTGGGGTTGGAAAACTAGAGATACAAAGGTCGTGGCACCAAATTGGCACCATTGTAGTGTTGGGCTTCGTGGGGGAGGTTTCACTGCCTTCCGTTTAGTACACAAGTACCTGGCTTTCTCTAGAAACGTGTCACTCTTATTATTTTTTTTGTAGAATGAAGATTATTCCGGTGGCGCAGTGGGTAGCGCTGCTGCCTCGCAGTTGGGAGATCTGGGGACCTGGGTTCGCTTCCCGGGTCCTCCCTGCGTGGAGTTTGCATGTTCTCCCCGTGTCTGCGTGGGTTTCCTCCGGGCGCTCCGGTTTCCTTCCACAGTCCAAAGACATGCAGGTTAGGTGGATTGGCGATTCTAAATTGGCCCTAGTGTGTGCTTGGTGTGTTTGTGTGTGTCCTGTGGTGGGTTGGCACCCTGCCTGGGATTGGTTCCTGCCTTGTGCCCTGTGTTGGTTGGGATTGGCTCCAGCAGACCCCCCGTGACCCTGTGTTCGGATTCAGCGGGTTGGAAAATGGATGGATGGATGGAAGATTATTCCATGTGACAGATTACCAGAAAACTGAAGAAAAAAGAAGAGGAAGACCAACTGCATAAGACGAGATGGGCATCAGCAGGTGTAATGTGAGACACAAATGTCTTACATGCCCTCAGCTGGCTTCTTTCTTAAATACACACCAAACACCACCATCATCTGCAACAGAAAACCGATGACTTCTGGATGCTATTCAGAATACACTTTTCCAGTCAGCTACTGTTCAAAGTTATTTTTTCTTTCGTCCATTTGTTTTTATCACCAGTTTCAGAAATGGCTTTTTCTTTGAAACTCTGCCTCTAAGCCCAGAATCCCAGAGTTGTATTTCCTGTGTTGCAGGTGACACTGGTATTTGGGGTGAATTTAAGAGAGAAGCCAACTGAACTGCTGTAAGATGTTCGTTTCTCACACTAGGTATTCTCATGTCCTCCTCCTCTTCTGCTGTTGTGCATCTTGGCCTGCCCCTCTTTTTCTGTCCTGGTCAGATCCTCTCAAGACAGTACTAGACACTTTTTTATGAAACCTTAAGTTTCTTGGCACTTGAAATAAAAACAAAAGACTGTCACGTTTCTTGAGAAACATTTCATTTTGGCAATTTTTGAACCCAGAGCTGATCTTTCGGAATGCCAGTACCTTGCTACCTCAGTGACCAGTGTAACAGGTATCAATGGTGCTAATGCAATTACAAAGGTTTCTCTAATAACCAATTACCATTTATATATGACTAAGGATGAACTAAGGGAGTTTACCATTAGAACCCTGAAGGAATGGCTACTGAAAGAGAGGCTTTACAGTGATACGTCAATAATGAATTACAAGTCAGTCATTTCAAGCAGTAAGTCATTAGAAACACCAGTCATGTCTTGGCTGTATTATTAAATATTTTTCATGGTATCTTGATTAAACAAGATGCCAATTTCTACCAAAAACATGAAAATGTCTGGGTGTGTCCACACTTTTGTATTTTAATGTAGTTAGAAGGTTTTATGAAATTAAAAGGCTCCAAGGATCTCCCTGACAATAAATTAAATAAAAATGTCTTCCGTTTGTCTCTGAATATAATGGAAATGTTATATTAGCTATTTTTTACCCAAGTACTTACAAGTAACAGTACATCTGCTTCCTTTTTGGTGCATCTGGAACTTGGAAGGCTGTTGGGTTAATGGAGTTTTTAACTGGTACTTACTCTGTGTTTATTCATAGTGATAACTGGGGGAAAAATTAGTCTCATGATGTCATAGCAAGTTTATAGAGTTTGATACTGCAGGCTTCAATACCAACACTGAACAACTGCAACCAATCTTAAAATGTCCATAAAAAATCTCATATGGCGCAATCCACATGTCAGTTTTCCATTTGTATGCTCACAATGTCCAAAAACACCTGCATTTTTTGTAAAATATTATTAAATACCTGTAAAAAAATCTGGATTGTTTGGAAATGTAAATGTTCTAGTTGTTGGGTATGTTAGACTTGCAGACTGAAATTGCTGATCTCGATGCCAGACCATGTCAGTTTACAAGACTGAAAATTGCAGGGCATGTCAAAATTTAGTGACCACGTGACAACCGTCCAGCACAGTCGAGCTTGCGCCTTTTTTGGACAGCCAATAATGTGCTGCCTGGCATGGCTGGCACTGTATGAAAGGTTAACAGGTACAGCAAGTTCAGCTGCAATCTCTCCCACTCTGTTGTGGTACATAAAACACGAGACATCAGACAGATGAGCTTCTGTTCTGTTTGTGAGGTCCAGAACTTATGCTCCTGCTATCATTGTCACTGCATTATTTGCGTTGCATTACCGGATGACAATTCATTGGTTGTCAGCTAACATGCACATAGAGCACTCCCCTAGGACTAAGGACAAAATCAAAACTGATTTTGTCTTGAGCGAGCCACAGATTAGTTGGAGCTTGTTACTGGGTTTGTTGCAGTGCATGACTGGCCTTCAGAGGCCTATGATTCTGATCATAATGTCACCTTATTTCTGATAATGCAAGTCCACCCTGCTCAGTATTCGTCTTCCCTGCTAAAGCAATGCCCCAGTCAAAAATGATTATTTTTATGTGTTACTTTAGTTTGTAGTGATAGCTAAGAGAAACTTTTACTGTTCTGTTTTCATGCAGAAGGGGGATGAAGTTTCTGGGAATAACAAGTCCATGGTGACCAATGCTACAGTATCAAAACGTCCATGAAAATTCTCACATTACTCTTGTCTCATAATCTGCATATCCAGTCATCCACTTGTATGCTCACAACATCCCAAATGTGTATTTTTTTTTTCTAACATATTGTTAAATAAACCACCTGTAGAAAATGTTGCTGTAAACAAAAATGGGTGTGGCATAGCATTTGAATTGAAGACCTGCCAGCCCACCTCGTTCATTGGTCAGGAGTTCAGCTCAGTAACTACTTATTCATTGGCATTGCGTGACTTGTTTCATAGGAACGTGCCGTCAACTGCCTCCAACTCGCCAAGGTAATGTGAATGAAGGCTACGACTGAAAATCGCTGGAATAGTCGCATACTACATTACAAAAAAAACCAACTTTTTCCTGCTTAGTTAGTAGACTTGAAGGAAAACAAAAGCTAGATTTGGCTCTATCTTGTCTGATTTAAAACTGAAATTTTCTCCTCCGATCCCAAGTGGCTATATTCTTCTTCTTCTTCTTCTTCTTTTCTTGCAGTGCTGGGCAAAGCAGTTCATTCACTTTCTCGGATTGGAGATGAACTTTACTTTGAACCTGTGGAAAGTGGGGTAGGTTAAGAGAGGATGCAAACCACTATGTTGTAGTTAAAGAACAGGTTTTGGGGAGAGTATTAATGTCTAATTTCTTTAGTTGTCTCCATGGTTCCATTACTTATGACTTTTTTTTTTTTTTTTTTATAAACCTTGTTACATAAATAGCTATATGGGAAAAGAAATGGGCGATTCATAGCCAGTCTGTGCAGCATCAGTAAGTTAGGAGATCTTAAAAGATACTGACATTGGCTCACTGCATATTTAAAATGTACCTTGCTATTACAAACCTTTCCTTGATGTTCCCATTTCTTGGAATTTAGAGCTGTCTTTCTAGCATAGATGGAGAATGTATCTCTGCCTTTACCAGGACCTCTGCAAATGTTCCTTTTCCCTGTTTTACACTGTAATTATATATGTGGGCAGAATGGTGGTGGGAGTCTTTAATTGTGAGTGTGTAATACATACTCTTTAAAAACCCAATAATTCACAGAACCCTGACATTCAAAATACCATACATGCCATAATTCTGGTTCAAGAAACCGGAATATTAGTCTCTGATAAACAGGTTGGCATATGTTGCTTTCTGCACAAATAGCCGAGTTATATGGCCATGTAAACTCTTAACAGAGTTATAGTTAAGGATTTTGTTGTCCATACATGTCCATTGTCCTTTGCACTCTGTTAGACTGCACATGTGTTAGTGTTGCACACGCTTTCAGCAGCTTTAAGTAGAAGTGTCTACAAGATACATTTTTTAAGGCAAAGGCTTGGGCGATCCCTTCATTCCTCCTCTTGGCTGGAATAAAACGTCTCAATATTTCAGAAATCGCTAAATTTATGTTGATGGGCTAAATATGCAGTGCTAAGCTCAGCTGCACATTCTCAGGAGACTCGGGCTCCATACTTGTGTTTGGATTCAAAGTGGCTATTGATGATATCCATCCATCCATTTTCCAACCTGCTGAATCCGACCACAGGGTCACGGGGGTCTGCTGGAGCCAATCCCAGCCAACACAGGGCACAAGGCAGGAACCAATCCTGGGCAGGGTGCCAACCCACCACAGTATTGATGATATTTAATCTTTTTTTTTTTTTTAGCACATTTGTATGACATTATGGCATTTTGCTAATGCATGTAAACAAGATTTTTTAAAAAAAAAACAGGTTATTGCCTTAATTGGGTAATTCACATTATTCTGGTTTTCTTGGTGTATGTAAATGCACTCTGTGTTTCCTCACACCTCCAGTAGGTCCTGTTTTTAGTCCAGGAACTGTCCGTATAGAGCTTTGCTTGTGTTGAGATTTACTCTTTTATGAAGTCCCAGTAGGGTTTTGTGATTTGAATGATCACATTAGAAATATGTATTTGTTGGAATTTAGTCTGCATTCTACATGTATGTTTCCCATTAGGTGTATTACATTAAGTAATATGGATGCCATTATTGTGTTTGCTTTTTTTCTTTTGGTACTGATGTACAACATGTTTTTAACACTGTTCTTACTATGAGGTTATGTTCCATATTAATCAATCATCAGAACAAAGTACCACTCTCCTTTCACAGCCCAAAAACATGCAGCTAAAGCATTTTCAACTCTAAACGTCCCCAGTATGAATGAGTACTGATGTGCACAATATTTAAGTGGTGTGTATGGCTAACTGGTGTCCATCTGTGATTGTGACCCTACAGTGGAAAACCTTAATCAGAAAATGAATGAAGGTATGCATGTGTAATAATTCATGGACTTCGCAGTTCTGTAGCAAAAATATTCCTATCTTAAAAATTCCACTAGAGTACTGTGACAGTTTCATTTCTGTAGTTTTCCCTGGTTCTGATCGCTGCCATTTACTTGAATAGTAAAGAGTTAGTAAGGTATGTAACTAACAGTTCCTCATGTAATTATAAGCAAATTGATGGTGAATGTTATTAAATGTCTCGCTGTACCTGAACTTTATAATGATCACATTTGTCTACTTTTCTTTGTTTTGTTTGAAGTTGGCACTGAGGACCGTGAATTTGTCACGCTCAGCATATGCTTGCTTTCTCTTCAACCCGCTGTTTTTCCAACAATATGATGCAGAAGCACCAAAAGAGGACTCACAGTTCCGATGTAAAATAGCAATGAAGGTAAAGATCAAATTTAATTGTAGGCTTTTCATTTGATAACTTTTTGACAGGTTAGAATTTAGATTCTTGTAGTATTCGTGGTTGTTTTGTAAAATATCTTACTATATTGCTGTCCTTGAAAGGTGCTATAAAAAACAAGACTGATTTAATCTGATTTCTTAAAATCAAAATTCTAGAAGAGAGGCAACCAAATTAACATATATTCTGCTTTAATATATTTTTCCCCAGTCTGTGCAAACCATCTTTAAGTCACTTTCCACTTTAGAAAAGACTGTAGAAAAGTGTCGAATTGATCTAAACCTTGAGCGCAGCAGATTGGTCTTTCAGCTGCTCTGCAAATATGGTAAGTATTTTTGCCTGTGGGGCCCCAAATGTCAATGTTTTGCCAGCATCTAAGTTTTATAACTATTGGAGCTCACAAAATAGTGGCTAATCGCCACATGTTGTTCTATGAGGCAATGCTTCATCCTTACACTTGAGATGTAAAATGTGTTTGTTATAGCAACAGTGTTTATATTATATGAAAGATACGTTTTATGGCTGTCTAACGACCCCTAGACTTTTTATGAACATGTTAGCTGAAGCAGCTAATCACAAAAGGTGTTGCATCACTGATATGTCACTGCTTGCAAATCCATGTTCATTTCTTTACCCTTGATGTAATGTTGCAGCATCAAGCTATTATTAATAAATATATTTAGTTTTTTTTTTCTTTTGGTTAAAAAATTATTGTATAGGAGTTTAATAAGAAGGATAACACATGGGCGGGTATATTGGTACAGAAGTGCACGACACTAGGGTCCTAATTTAATTCCAAACTGAAGGGCTTTCTTTGTGTGGTTAATGTGCTGCTGTTGTATTAATGTATTTTTACTCAAGATCTCTGATTTCTTCCAGTATTCCCAAGATATTCAGAGCAATCATTTGAAATCTGTAAATTGCTTAAGACGTGAAAATTTGTGCCCGATTTGAGCCTGCCCTACAATTGACTGGCATCCTTTCCAGGGTTCTCTATATTCTCGCATAGGAATTTAGAATCTCTCTCTCTCTCTCTTTATACATATATATATATATATATATATATATATATATATATATATATATATAATTCACTAAGTCCATGGCAAGCAAGACGCACGCAAGACGGCCACGCCCACCAACTCACAGAGCACCGCCCACCAACAATTCACTAAACAGCCGACCATGGCACGAGAGCGAAAGCATTTGCCAAGAATGTGTTCATTAATCAAGAACGAAAGTCGGAGGTTCGAAGAAGATCACATACTGTCATAGTTCCGACCATACACGATGCCGACTGGTGATCCGGCGGCGTTATTCCCATGACCCGCCGGGCAGCCAACCGGGTAACCAAAGTCTTTGGGTTCCAGGGGGAGTATGGTTGCAAAGCTGAAACTGAAAGGAATTGACGGAAGGGCACCACCAGGTGTGGAGCCTTTGGCTTAATTGGACTCAACACGGGAAACCTCACCCGGCCCGTGGCTCACAGGTGCATGCGACTGAGGCAGTGTGTGGAAAATTAGCAGTCAGCGTGACTCACAAGTGCATGTGGACTGTACACAGACGAAAGTAATTCAGGTGAGGAGTTGGGGGCGGGTAAATGAGCAGGCAGTGCGTACTGAACGATGACTAAGAGATGACTTAAGAAATTGGCAGACTAGAATGGAGGGGGCGGAATGGGCGTCAGACGATCGAACTTGCCTATCTAGAGGATGTAAATGTCCTAACACGGGTTCCGTATGTGAACCTGCAGAAGGATCGTTACCGGTTGTGCCAACCCGTCGTTGGATGGTTAGGACCCGAAACCTCTCGGGCCCACTTCCCTGTCCTCTGTCCCGAGTTTCATCTTTGCATTCTCTTACAGTCGTATCCTCAAACCCACCCCATTTGGACAACTGTGTCTTTCAGGAAGTGTTCACCCATCAATACATAATTATGCGGCGTATGCTATGCCGCGGGTTGGCTAGTGTGTGTGTGTAATATATATATATATATATATATATAATATAACATTTTTTATAACCCTTTAACAGCATAAACTCATAGTCCCTAACTCCAGACTCTAGGAGTTACTGTTGGGGCCCCATCTTATCCTTAGCATCCTGACCTTACACCTCATAAGGAGGCATCAACAGGAGCCATGTAAGGTGCAGTGGTCAGTCCCTTTCTCCTCTCCATTTATACCAAGAACACTTGTATAACAGTCAAGTGTAAACATGACCCTGCACTCTCCATACTATAAGCACACCCCTTTTTGAGGAAGGGACCAAGAGGCTTAAGAAATACTGTCCTGAACATGATATTCCACATTGTATGAGGTAACCCCAGTCATCGAAGTTACAAGAAACACTGACCTAGTAGAGTCACTACTCCTTATTTGCGATGTTAAGAGAATTTTCAGATTTATATGCCTAGGATTTGTAATTGACAACTTCTCATTTCTCAATGGTGCGTTATTGGTGGCCTTCCTTCGGGAAACAATAGTAATCGGAGTAAAATAATCTGGAGTCTGCTTTCTGTGGATAGTGGGGTTATGAGCATTAAGGGTGGTTTCACACAGTGAGCAAAAATAAAAATGATGAGATTTCTGAAGTCCACACTGTTTGTAAAGATGGTTTTAATTCTTGCTTACTGAAGGAAAACCCTTTCTTCCAAAATTCAGAGCTCAGTGAAGCTGAAGTAGCTTTATCTGCACCACAAACAGGACCTTTCAATAAGGTCAATGTGATGCATAGAAGTATTTTTCAAATGTTGGCTCAGCTCTGTTTCATGTTTTTAAGAAATGCCGACTGTATTGTAGTAAGATTTTGGCATGGCTTCATTTGTCTGCCTATCATTTTATCCATTCATCCACCTGTAGAAAAGATGTCCAAATTCAAGAAAGAATTCTTCCTTCCGTAATTCATTCACTTGATTCTACCTGTGAGCAATTTAAAAGCAGTCTAGTTTTTTCAGTTCTCATATTTCACTGTGCTTTACTTGACATTTGTGAGCAGAAACCCTTCTTTTTGTATTGTTTAGCCTCCTTTTTTTTTTTTTTTTTTTTTTTTAAATCAGTTTCCATTTTGATTTTTTTCCATTGAAATGCGCTAAAATGTTACCGGTGCCGGCCTTTTTAAATCTTAGAATATGAATGAATATTTTTTCTTTTGGGCTACATCAATAAAAAGAATTTTATTTCCAGGAAGTCTGTAATTTTAACAGATCTTTTAATCCACAGTTTGTTTTATAGAGTGAAACCTATTTTTAGCAGAAGTAAGAGCTCTCCCTCCTATTTATAAGAGCCCAGTAACATTAAAATGCTGAAAAATGTGTAAGTCCAAGACAACGTAAATAACCTGAAAACAAGAAAACTCTTACTGCCAGCCACCCATAAAGTGGAAAAATATCCATAGGATTATTTAATTTGTGTGAATCACTCTAACAGGAGTAAATTAAAGCTCTGACTGAGTTTGATAATAGCAAAAAACTAGCTGGTACAGTCACATTCTAGCGCTGAGGTTGCCCGTGACATTTAAAACAATTATTTCTAAGGTTACTTAGTTCTGTAGATAACACTTTTCGACTTATGGCTACCTTGACTATTGTGAACATTTTTTTCATTAAGCTTTTTAAAAGGAGTTGTTTTGGGAGGTTTATAATGTGCCATTGACCTAACAATCTATCAATGCATTCTCTTCTTGGTTAATTACTGTAGTGGGAATGGCCAAAGGGCAAGTAGTTGTTAGTTTTCGCATTGAGCACACTTTAGCTGCTTGTGTCCTGTGGTGCCAGACATGATTTAACCTTGCTTGCGGTAAGCACAGTTCAGGTGAAAGAGCTAGGATATCTTTTGCCAACTCAGATTTCAGTCAGTAATTTGTCAATGGCAACAGTTAACTTAAGCTTAGATTGTAACATACAAGCTGTAGGATGTTTGGTTATATTGATTTTTGGGGGTTTTTTTTATAACTTTTTCAGGAATCACAAAAACACATAAATTGTCCTTCCAGGAGTGTGAATCTTTGCAAGCTGTTTTTGCCAAAGAAGAATGTGTTGCCATCCTGAAAGCCCAGCCCAAGTAGGTGAAGCTTCAATTTCTTCATTGTATATTGTCAGTGCAAGATACTAAATGAAATCTTTGAAGTTTTTATGAGAAAACGATTTACAGCAATTTTGATTTAACTCAGATGATCCAATGTTAGAAAATAATTTTCTTTGAACTCTGTTACATAATCTTTAAATTTAGTTTTTTTTTTATCTCTGTGGTATTTCGTTTCAGTTGAGATTTATGAAAATTTTTTTCCATTTCTGTTTGTTTTTATTATTAGCAACTTCAGTTAGTTCTAGCTTAAAAAATGTGCTATTTGATGAAGAGTTAGAAATCCATGCTATGCTTATCCCTACTTGGCAAAGGGGTTATAGAAGCAAGCAGATACACCCATGTTCTTTTAGCTGTGGCCATATACACGGAGAATTATCCTCTGAAAGGGTTATAAAATGTGTGTATCTCAAGTTGTAGCTCCCTGCATCTGTTCAAGGAGTGGGCCGTTTACTTTGGCAGCGCCAAGTATTTTATATTTCAGATCAGTTTTTTTTTTTTAACAATACCTTAAAAGGGCAGGTAGTTCACACATCCTCCTAGACATTCAATAAACGGCTGTGCAAGTGCATGTTTTGTGCTTGACTTACTGAGGTGACCAGACAGCAGCTTTTTACTGAGACAAAGTTAAGCTTTGTTGACCAACATAACAGGTGATTTTACCTCTTTCGGTAGTGTTTTTTTTTTTTTTTTTTTGTTCCTTCCTTCAGCAAATTGTAGTCCACAACTGTTACATGGAGTTTTTTGTGAAATCGGTTGCAAATTTGTTGGAAATTTTCACTTTAATGGAATTCTAGAAACCAGTCCGATTCGTTACACACTGGTAGCTGTTATTGTCATTACGAAGGATTTTATGAAGGCTTTTTTGCTATCTTTTCATGTTTACTAGCTTGTTCTGTGTAGGTAGCTGGTAACTGTCCTGCATTAGGCTACATAGCCATATAGTGGAAAAGGAGGGATAGCCAACTCCAGAGTAACCTGCAAGGCCCAAAATGCTGTGAGCAGCACATCCTGGTTATGTTAAGCAGATAAATCAAAGTGTTTGGCATTTTGTAATATTTATACTGGATTAAAGTTTCATGTCAACGAAACAGGCAAAACATAATTATGAAAACATGCCGAGACAGGCAGTCTATAACGTGTAACAAGGCAAATTCAGTCCCACCTTAATTCATTGGTGCAGGGAAAAATAAAAACATACCTTAAGAGGGAAAAAAAAAAAAAGGTCTCTTGTGAAAAATTTGTTGAAATGTGAGAGTTGCCAGATTTTGCTACAGTTGGCAGAAGATGCAGTGCTTTAGTTGTAGCAGAGAGGAAATACCTGACAGATTAACTCAGAGACTTCTTCAGGGTGCAAACACAATAAATTGTTGTTCAGCTGTACCATTTTTTCATTATATTTTGAGTTGAGTAATGGCTCTTTGGAGGTTTCTGTGTGTTATGTCCAAAATTTTAATTTAGTACTTACATAGGTAGCCCTTCACTGTAGGGTAATTTTCAGTGCTAAGAGTCAATAGATATGAAGTCTAATTAACCGAAATATTAGAAAATCAACCTAAATGACTTAAACCCGATTAAAGAAAATGGTGAATAATAAACATAAATAACTCTACTGAGCAAAAGCCACTTCAACTGCAGATGATGATGTGCTCTTATCTTCTAAGCATAGCAGTATGACTTAATCCGTTACACTTGTCAGAAGGCGCCAATAACACAAAGCTGTTGTATCAGTTATTTTTTATTGTTTTATAAATAAGTCACCGCTGATATATTAACAAGTGATTTGTTCATCAAAATCTGTTGATTTATGTGATTAATCTACTGAAAGCATAACTGTGTTTTACTCAGACCTTCACCCAATAACATACAATGGCTAGTATCAGTACAAGTGGCTGTTGAGTAGCCTTACAACTTGATGATAAAACCTATCTTTGAATTTAATGGTATGAAAGTGAATAGTCTTGTACTGTTAGAACCGAAGAACAACAAAAGACAGTACAGAATTGGGAAGGTCTTTATAAAAATTTCCTTTCTAAGACAGCGTGTGTTTTGTACATCCTGAAGAGAAGGGCGCTGTGTGGTGTTATACAGTAGGCCATTATCCAGAGAAGATAAGTCTGTCACAACCCTTTTGGATATTCATGCTAGAACAAAGCAACTATGGGATGTTCGACAGTCGTGAAGAAGCTCACATTAGTTGTGCTTGTCCAGGGTTAGCTATCTACTGGAGTCATTTTTCTCACAGCCTGACATACGTTTTCCCTATTTAGAAATCTGGACCACTCCCCCAAGTGACCCGTCCTGAAATTCAGTTGCTGATAGGCTTGTTAACAAAGACATCATATAAAAATTGAACCAATCTCACGAGATGCTCATTCATTTCCTTTTCTGAGGTGGCCAAATTTCTTAGCTTCATCAACTTTTCAAAGTGGTCCTTCCTCTTTTTTTCAGCAAGTTACGGTTAACTTTTTCATCTCCTTGCTATGAATAACCTGGGTGACTTTGCCCATGCTCTTATTAAAATATCTATCAGGTTTCCCATAATTTCTTATAGGCTTCTTGAAAAATCTTTCTGTATGGTATCACTACACATCTTCCACACCTTAGCCACTGTTATAGCTGCCATCTTGGTCTGTCGGTATCTTTCAGTGGAATTTAAAGACTCTCTACTTAAAAACTAGACTTTCATACTTTATATGTATGAACATATTGCATGCTGACTGTGTATTCTGAAAGCTTCCTTTGACTGATTGTTTCCTTTAATTTACAATAAACTGTTTTCACATTTTACGGAAGAAGCTAACGATTGCCGAAAAGGTAAAAGTTTTTGGATATGTTGAAGGAAGGGAACAGCTACACTGCTGTAGGACGCCATTACGGCATCAGTGAGTCCATGATTCTTTTTATTTAAAAAGGAGGAAAAGAATATAAGATCTAGAGATGTAAGTGGACGTAATAAGGCGGTAGTCCGGATGGAATCTACTTTAGGGATTTGGATTGAAGACTGCCGGAAGAAGAACAACGGTGGTGCTACACAGTCGCCTGAAGAGGCTCCTTTAGAAGAGCTGTAACGCTCTCCTTTGTTGTGCAGTAAAATTAAACTCATTGTTATCGGACAAGTCGTCGTATCATTGTTGGTGAATAACCATAATTAATTTTCTACGTACTGTACATAGTACATGTACATACGTTTAGTGCCACTGTACACACATTTTACTGTATACAATTTTTCTTGCATTGTACATGTTTATTACCGGTGGCCTGTCTATTGTAATGGCTGTAACATATGTGATATCGGAGATGCTCGATATCTTTAAAATAACATTTAGGTTTTACTGTATATAAACAGTGTGTTTACATACATAATGTCAACAAATCTTACCTAATATC
Source organism: Erpetoichthys calabaricus (assembly GCF_900747795.2). Lineage (NCBI taxonomy): Eukaryota > Metazoa > Chordata > Cladistia > Polypteriformes > Polypteridae > Erpetoichthys > Erpetoichthys calabaricus. The sequence goes on from NC_041403.2 coordinate 160,508,381, forward strand.
TAAGAGAATACAAAGAGTTTATGCTGTGTAACTGTGTGGGAAATGTTTATAAGAGTGTGGGAGAGTTTATAAGGGCTTAAAATATATAACCATATAAACATAGGTTTTTACTTCGCAGATTTTCACCTTTCGTCGGGGGTTCTGGAACGCAACCCCCGCGATCGAGGAGGGATCACTGTATTCTATACTTTACTGTTATACATAATGTAAAGCCTTGCACTATTTTTTAATGTTTTTTAATCAATAACACAGTAGAAAAACTCCATACTCGTGTCATTCTGTTCTTTTTTTAATTAAGTACTGGTCTGAACAGGGAAAACCAGACTTGCCTGTTGCCAACAAAAATCTTGGTGGTCTTTCTGGGAATTTTGAGGCAACCCGCACATTATATTATCTCCAGCATGTCCTGTGTTTCAATTCAGGTAACCCGCTCAGTAGGGCATTCCCAGTACACCTGCTGTGGCTGACATCCTGAAGAATTCCTCATTATATACCCAGTCTCACCCGACTACTCAGTCTAGTGCAACAGTGGTGGTATACTGTGGTTCTGACAGATTGTCAGACTCATCACCTAATCACTAAGCTTTCACAATGCAGTTATTGGTTTCTTATACCTTTTCACCTCCTCCTTTTGAAGTAAAGCCGAAGCTCCTTTTATTAGTGAGGATGGGAATACTCCCTAGCCTGTACAATGACAGCTTCATTTAAGAATTTGGCTACTACCTGACCACCAATGTCTGGTATAAAACCAACAGTACTGCTTCTTCTGCATCCTTCTGTACTTACTCCTCAAAAAGATCTCATGGTCTTTTAACTTTTCTACCTGAGGCAGTTGTTTCTCCTTCCTCACCAGCAGAAATCAAGAGAAGTATATAACTTCAGACTTTATGATGCCAGTTTGTATTTCATTCACTTCACTCTTATCTATCGACCACTGCAGTATAAACTGGAAATTGCAACCAGATTAAGGCTGAAAGAAAGTATTCATCGTGGTAACCAGATTTTACCCTATGTGCTTTAATATCCTGTACATGAAAACTTTAAGCAGAAACATAGATGAGCAACAATTTTGGTAAATTGTAGAAATACACAAAGAAAATGCTATGCAGCATGGTGTCAAAATCTCACATTGTCATACATGAGGTGCTGGGGAGTTAGGCCGGATTTATACTTCACGCGACGCATGCTGCAGCGGACGCTCCTGCTACACAAGCGTTGTAGTGTTTATACTTGCGCGCGTACTTCACATAAATCTGGAGGAATCTGTCAGGGGGCAGTGCGAGATATTATCACGGTGAGAACATGTTCGGCTTCTCTGTGTTGTGAATTGCCTAGAACACCCATTAAATTCCGATGACACCTTACCGTAATATCTCTGAAAAGGATGTTTATTGATTAAATCCAGAGATGTGTCCATTCCAGCAAGCATTGGGGACGAGGCCTCTGCTCATCGCAAGGTGAATACAAGCACACACATACACTAGCATCATTTTAGCGGCACCAAATCCCCAAATCTGTATATCTTTGGAAGGAAACTGGAGCACACTGAGGAAACCCAGCAGGAAAACCATGTAAACTTCAGGCAGGGAATATCAGCGACGTGACTACCTGCAAGACAGCAGCGCTAACGCTCCGCCACTGTGTCACCCCCATGTGTGTAATTATTAACAGTATTCATTATTTAAACAAAATTACTGATTTATCTGTAAAATGTAATATACATACTTTAATGCTTTTCATCATGAAAGTGATCTCGGGTATAAATCTAAGGATTCTAAATGTGCAGAGAGTTGGAATATCTTACATTTAATGTGCTTGGTGTGGCGATCTATAGCTGGCGATCCGCTGCTGTCCGGACCAGAGGAAGCCCTAGAAAAAAAGATGGCACAGAAGATGGTATGTGAGACTTTTAAAATGTATCGTGTCATTACGATCGGGAATATGCAACGCTTAAATATAAAAGCACCACGAATACATCTGTATGTCAGCATTTTGCTTCACCACATCGAACCATTTATCAAACATTGAAGCGCGCACACCGATCTCGTAGGATGTGCATAGAGGTGTTCTGTCACATGTAGATAGTAAACAGAGACTCTGACGTCACATTCCAACTTTTAGCACACTGCGCCCCCCGACTTTTTGCTGGTACTGCAACTCGCGCACACGTCGCGTTAATTTCTAAAGACCTGCTCAGAGGACGCATCAAATGAACGGCGAGAATGCATGGCAGCCATGATGCGGGCACGTACGCGTTCTGAGCGTGAAGTACAAACGAGCCCTTATCGGTCTCAAGGTGCACAAATCCAGAGAAAATGAGTGGATGATTGTCACAACCCTTTCAGCTATCCATATGTTGTGATGTGAAATTTTGCATACAAGTTGATAAATATTTTGTATGTCTTTATTTGTAACTTAGACAAAGCAATGCAATATTAGTGTTACATTATAGATAATAACAGCAATGGTTTGATGGTTTAAGAACCCATTCTCCTCTTTTAGGACTGAGTCTCTTTGTAATTTTACAACAGGGTCGGGGGAAGTAACTCAAACAAGTTTGGCCAATATTTCTCTGCTAAAGTCTCTCAGTCAACCCCTACAGGAAAGCCAGGTTGCCTAACTGCCAAGCTTTACCTTAACACATGATTTGGAGGGCAGGTGTGAAGGTGTTCTATCACCCCATTGGTATGTGGTATGGCTGTTTGGAATTGGCTTGTATCAAAAGCCTTTAAGTACCACGATGCCCTATTGGCTGTAGGCGTTGGACAGAAAACCTATAAATGTGCTTGCTTTACCTCGCTCTCTCTCTCTTACCAAACTGATGAAAGACCGTCTCATACCATGAACTGAAAAGGACAACACAATGAAGAGCACAGCTCAGCAGCCATATTGAGACAGGCATGTGGCCTGTTCTGAAGAAAGCTGACCAAAAATGAGGACTAACTAGAGACATTTTAAGTAACTAACAAGTTTGTGTGGTGCCTGAAACTACACATCAACATTTATCAGGTTGTATGGTTACCAATATTCTAAATGTACTTAGAATATTGTTATTATTTATGAATATTATCAATAATACATTATTTAAATTGTAACTTAACTCCTGCTTGTCTTTTACTACACCTAATTGCCTGAGGTTATACATGTAGAAGGGAAGGTGGGGAGATGTTATATGGTACAGTACCTTATAAACAGTGGTAAGTCTGGGAGATTTGAGGCATTCTGACAAAGGCTACATATTAATAATATAAAAGGGTAAAGAAGAGTAATATATTTCTCTACCAAGACAAAACACCATACTAGAGCAAAGTAACTGTAGACTTTTCCATGGTCTCGAGGGAGCCCGCATTAATTGTATTTATCCAAGGTTAGCTACCAGCCAGAATAATTTTTCCATCAGCTTGACATAGGTTTCCTCCTATTTAGAATTCTGGACAACTGCCCCAAGCAGCCAGTGCTGAGATTCAGTTGCTGACCAGGCATATTAACCAGGACATCGTATCACATCACAATGGACCCAGATCTCTACAGATGCTTCTGTCATTTCCTTTTCTCAGGTGTCCAAATTTCTTAGCTTCACGGGGTCTTCAAAATTGGCCTTTCCTCTTTTTAAAAATTTACCGTTAACATTTTGCCTCCTTGCTGCAAATAACCTGGGTGACATTGCCAATGTAACTAACTTTTTTTTTTTAGCTATCTTTTGGTTTACTGTAACTACTTAGAAATTAAAATCATTCTGCATGGCTTCACCGCTCACCCCACACACCTTTATCAATAAAATCTAAAGACGCTCGTATTAAGAAGGCATGGAAGGTCTTCTTTTTAACTTGATATCTCCCCTTATCCTTACCCTTGGTTTTCACCAGTGGATACAATGGTTTCCAATCTTACACAGTGTCCATTGAAGACTCAATGTTATGACCTTATCCCAGTCTGGTTCATTTACTAAGCATCATCCTTCAATACCCCATACTTTTGATGCTCAAACAACCGGTCAAGATTTTCATTCTTGGTCACTGACCAGATTTCCATAACATTTCAAATCAGATTTCATAGTCTTCAGGGAAGTGCACTTCTGTCCAGTTCCAGCTAGTACATTTAACCTTTGTGGTTTTCCAGCTCATATCACATTACTGTTGTTATCTAATGATCTCAGGCAACCTGTTGTGATTATAAGAATGTGTCATGCAAATGAGTGGGTGTGCAAGAGTTGATCAGGGTGGCAATGAGGAGGAGGGACTTTATTACATTTTATTAACCAAAAATGCCACCTAGTGGATAACTCTGGCACTATAATTAATACAGTATTAACTGACCATTGCAGAGTATTGTACGTAGAATATTGGTAAGGAATTTTCAAGTTTAAAAGAATTATGAAAAATGCGAATGGATAGCTCTGGAAAATGCAAATAGTGCAATTGTATTTATTTTTTTTAATTTCAAGTTATCGTTTGTAACAAGAATACAATAAAAATAAAGCCAAATCTGCTTAAAATTAAAGGAATAATAATGGAGCTGATTTTCTGATTTTACTTTCTATTCATTAACACTGATAAGCCAACATTTTTCATCAAGTTATTCTTTAGTAATGTGAGGTACCACATGTTTTCAATCCTTACAAAGCCAGATTGATTTATTAATACATCTTTTACAATTGACTTTCTTCTGCAGGCTGCTTGTGGACACGGTGATGAATTTCCCTGCCACCTTGGAGGAGGTGAATGTTACTGTCACTGGTGAGCGGGTCCTCTTCAGAAATCACCTGGAGGAAGAGCAAGGTGAGAATCTTTGATGTAAATAAATGACAAAATGCGTCATGTATTTAATTATTTTGCCATTCATTTTGAGCAGACGTTTCTTGAGTGATTATTCGAGTACTTTTGAAGACTTTTAGCAGATCCTAATTTTGTTATGCCAGTAGGTTTATGGTAAGGGTGAAGGGTCAGTGTGAAAAGAAACACCTTCTAAAGGCAAATTGTATGGAATACAAAGAGATTATTTATGCAAAACATTATTGGAGGAGGGCGGCACGGTGGCGCAGTGGGTAGCGCTGCTGCCTCGCAGTTGGGAGATCTGGGGACCTGGGTTCGATTCCCGGGTCCTCCCTGCGTGGAGTTTGCATGTTCTCCCTGTGTCTGCGTGGGTTTCCTCCGGGCGCTCCGGTTTCCTCCCACAGTCCAAAGACATGCAGGTTAGGTGGATTGGCGATTCTAAATTGGCCCTAGTGTGTGCTTGGTGTGTGGGTGTGTTTGTGTGTGTCCTGCGGTGGGTTGGCACCCTGCCCAGGATTGTTTCCTGCCTTGTGCCCTGTGTTGGCTGGGATTGGCTCCAGCAGACCCCCGTGACCCTGTGTTTGGATTCAGCGGGTTGGAAAATGGATGGATGGATGGATGGATGGATTATTGGAGGAAGTCTGGTTATTTCCAGAAAGCAAAGGTTGTTGGTGAACCATCCTGATGATAGCTGAGATGTGGTGTGTCCAAATCAGGCAGTAATTGATGGTGACACCAAGAAATTTATAGCTGCTTACCCTTTCTACAGCATCTCCTCTGATATGTTGTAGATGGGAGTGCAGTCTGCTTCTTGCGTCCTGAATCTTTGACCATATAATTAGTTTTGTTGACATTAACAGTGAGGCTGCTGTCCTCATACCACTGTGCTAAAGAAAGGAGTGTCCTTTGTAATCTAAGGTTTTATTATTGTTGGGGATCAGATTAATAATGGTGTCATCTTTATTTTTTACTAGGGGGCTTTGTGCCCCCACGCCAGCGCTACGTACCATTGTTAAGATGGTGGCTGAACGCACCCCAAGGAGATGCGGCCGCTCCTCCGAAACCCCTCTTAAATGGTGATACAATGGGAAACAAATACAGTTTGTTTTTTTTCACCTCCTCTTTGCCTGATCAGCTGTTGGCTTGCTGCTGCTGCCGTGCCGTGAGATTTACACTTTGGTCGCCTACCCCTTCCAATCCACCAGCACTAGGCCCAGTTGTGAAGAGTGGGGCTGAACACATTATAAGGAGATACAGTTGCTCTTCCGAAACCCCTTTTAAACGGTGATACAATGGGAAACAAATAATTGTTGTTTTTACCTCCTCTTTGCTCAATCAGCTGCTGGCTTGCTGCTGCCGCCGTGCTACGTGATCTGCATTTCGTCTGTCTTCTCCCCCAGACATCCTCAAACACTATTCTATCTCTATTCTCTGTTCCGTTATTTCATCGAGTAATATTTTCCATTTGTTTGCGCTCATGCGATCTTTATTCTCCTTTTTCCGAGACTTTCAAATTTTCCTACTTCCATTATCTCTAGCCTGCTCTGCATGTGTATCACGGGATTTGCTTCCAAAGGTTGTAAATATAACGTGACTTGACCGTCTCGTGGGACGTGAAAGTGTCTGTCTCTCTCTTCAAAAGATCACGTCTCGTCGCAAGTTTTTTTTTTTTTTTTTTTATAATAGATATTTCTTTTAAAATATTTTCCATTAAACTAATTCTCCAAGGAGATGGCTATACACTTGTTTTTATGTACTCAACAACAAACTTTTAGTTGAAAGCTCCACTGATTATAGCTGTTTAAAACCTGCAAACATTCAACTATTACATATATGCAAGTCATCTCCAGCACCATGTCTTTTCTAGTATTTTAGAATATTTATGTCAATCAGTATAGCAGATGTTAAGAGCAATAAAAACTAACTTGATAAAACACGTCTCATAATTTATAGTTAGGAGGAAAGAAAACTCATCTACACAGCTGTGAACAGAAATCAAAATGCATCATATAAGCAACTACTTAAACAGAAAACATTCTGGCATATTCTGCTTTTTCAGTTCTAAAAAAATACCTTTACAAAATTACTTAGTAATAAATATTCTTCCTTCCAACTGTATAAGTGGTACATAAAATCAAGTAAATATTCTTGTCTGATGCTTATCTTTCTCAGATTTAGAGAATCAATTTTCTGTTCCTCTTCATTCTTGGTTTCCCTATTTCCTGTGGGTGGATTGCTTTCAGCTGGATTTTTGGACTTTATTCCTTTACCTACTTCCTTGCATTTGGCTGCAGCCTTTTCTCCTGCTTGCCTGTTAATGGCCAGCTTCTTAACATTTGGCACTGGCTTACGGTTGGACAAGCTTAGCAGATAATCTTACAGCTTTTTGTTCTTGGCTCCCTTACCACTTCTGTGTATTCTTTGTCTTTAACACTCTCTGGGGACTACTTGTTTGACATATTTTTTTCATTTATGACGAATAAAGCATAGACAAGCTAAATGTGATCAGACAAGGTATGAACTTCTTGTCATCAGAACTTTTAGAGATTTGATTGCAGCTGTCTTCTGGTCAGACAATAATACAGTGCATCCAGAAAGTATTCACAGCGCATCACTTTTTCCACATTTTGTTATGTTACAGCCTTATTCCAAAATGGATTAAATTCATTTTTTTCCTCAGAATTCTGCACACAACACCCCATAATGACAACGTGAAAAAAGTTTACTTGAGATTTTTGTAAATTTATTAAAAATAAAAAAACTGAGAAATCCCATGTACATAAGTATTCACAGCCTTTGCTCAATACTTTGTCGATGCACCTTTGGCAGCAATTACAGCCTCAAGTCTTGTTGAATATGATGCCACACCTATCCTTGGCCAGTTTCGCCCATTCCTCTTTGCAGCACCTCTCAAGCTCCATCAGGTTGGATGGGAAGCGTCGGTGCGCAGCCATTTTAAGATCTCTCCAGAGATGTTCAATCGGATTCAAGGCTGGGCTCTGGCTGGGCCACTCAAGGACATTCACAGAGTTGTCCTGAAGCCACTCCTTTGATATCTTGGCTGTGTGCTTAGGGTCGTTGTCCTGCTGAAAGATGAACCGTCACCCCAGTCTGAGGTCAAGAGCGCTCTGGCGCAGGTTTACATCCAGGATGCCTCTGTATATTGCTGCAGTCCTCTTTCCCTTTATCTTGACTAGTCTCCCAGTTCCTGCCGCTGAAAAACATCCCCACAGCATGATGCTGCCACCACCATGCTTCACTGTAGGGATGGTGCCAGCTTTCCTCCAAACGTGACGCCTGGCATTCACACCAAAGAGTTCAATCTTTGTCTCATCAGACCAGAGAATTTTCTTTCTTGTGGTCTGAGAGTCCTTCAGGTGCCTTTTGGCAAACTCCAGGCGGGCTGCCATGTGCCTTTTGCTAAGGAGTCGCTTCCGTCTGGCCACTCTACCATACAGGCCTGTTGGTGGATTGCTGCAGAGATGGTTGTCCTTCTGGAAGACTCTCCTCTCTCCACAGAGGACCTCTGGAGCTCTGACAGAGTGACCATCGGGTTCTTGGTCACCTCCCTGACTAAGCCCCTTCTCCCCCGATCGCTCAGTTTAGATGGCCGGCCAGCACTAGGAAGAGTCCTGGTGGTTTCGAACTTCTTCCACTTACGGATGATGGAGCCCACTGTGCTCATTGGGACCTTCAAAGCAGCAGAAATTTTTCTGTAACCTTCCCCAGATATGTGCCTCGAGACAATCCTGTCTCGGAGGTCTACAGACAATTCCTTTGACTTCATGCTTGGTTTGTGCTCTGACATGAACTGTCAACTGTGGGACCTTCTATAGACAGGTGTGTGCCTTTCCAAATCATGTCCAACCAACTGAATTTACCACAGGTGGACTCCAATTAAGCTGCAGAAACATCTCAAGCATGATCAGGAGAAACAGGATGCACCTGAGCTCAATTTTGAGCTTCATGGCAAAGGCTGTGAATACTTATGTACATGTGCTTTCTCAATTTTTTTTATTTTTAATAAATTTGCAAAAACCTCAAGTAAACTTTTTTCACGTTGTCATTATGGGGTGTTGTGTGTAGAATTCTGAGGAAAAAAATGAATTTAATCCTTTTTGGAATAAGGCTGTAACATAACAAAATGTGGAAAAAGTGATGCGCTGTGAATACTTTCCGGATATACTGTAGGTGAACAAGGAGAACATTAGGGAGCTCAGCTCATTTTCTGGTGGGGTGCCTATAAGAGGATCATTTTGGCAAAGTGATGCTTGCAGATTTGCACATGATACGGTCTACCTCTTAGAAGGTCCAAAATCCTGTTGCATTAACTCACAGGTTTAGGTGCTTGGTGACCAACTTTGATAGTATATCAGTATTTAATGCTGAATACTCTTCTATAAAACAAACTCTGGCAAGCATTTTTTATTTTACAGGTGTCCAAGAAAGTGCAAGGGATATTGCATCCTCTGAGGGCCAGTTGTATGTAGACTGGAAGTGTTCCAAGTTATCTGGAATATTACAATTTAATGTGTCCCAGTGCCACACTCTAACAAATTTCTTCATAATGGGAGGGAGTGCCTCTACTCTGTATTTTAGACATCCCAATCTCTTCTATTTTAACGAAGAGATCACTGTTGTCTTCTTCATTCAAGGGGTAACCACTCACCCACAAATAATTTATACTGTTGTTTTTCCTGCAAATGGTGCCCACAGATGTAGTTGGAAATTTTTACTTTCATATACAGAAATGAAACAAAGGTGTTTTTTCATAAATCTGCATAAAAGGGAACAGAAAATGATGCAATACCTGAAAGCTATGTAAAGCAATGAGTAATGTGCCTGCAAAAACTGTTACCTTGTCCCATGGAATCTAGTACACTTATGGGTCCCATCAGTTTATGACATCTGTCTTGTAGCTCTACAGGCTTAAAGCACACTTTCCTTTTATAAAAGTGAGCAAACAGTACAAACATTTAAACTCCAGATGGTAATGCAGTATTCAGACTGTAAAATATAAGCTCACCAATAAAATGCAGGGACTTTCTAAGTAGGCTTTAATATTTTTTTATCCAGAGAAATTCAGTATGCCCTTTATGGAATACTGAGCTTAGTGTGGCACAAGGGAAATTAAAGCTGCCTAGAGCCTTCTAATTCTGCAAGGAGTGCCTTTGGTACCCTGATTAAAGGGAGAGAGAGAGAGAGAGAGAGAGAGACAAAGTCTGGTCAGAGAAAGAACTGGAGAACATCACATTGTCTGCTGTCAGGCCTGAGTATGGTACTTGCCAACAAGTGTCTGGTCGTCAATTGACATGACTTAGGTTTGGCTAAGTATTAGCCATGTTTGCTTGATGCTCACAGAGCAAGGTGTGTGGGTCTGGCATGATGTTTGTCTAGGATCCAAACAAGTGAACAATGGAAAATTCTACTTAAGATATGGAAAGTCATTTCACTAGTGAGGAAGGAGTAGAGACTTGAGATGGAGATTGACTGACTGTATCTAGCGAATGATTTTCAGACTTCTCTCCTCAAGCAGCATCTTGATTCCGTGATGCTATCCCATGGGTCCTATACATATGGAATTTGTGCCAGTGGGTTACCTCATTAGAACTTTGTTGCACAACTTTGTTTTTTGCATATACTGTAAATGTCTAACAGCTATTCAGTGTTTGATCTTCTGAGAGATGATGGGTGTATTGCTTGATAGATTACCTGAGGCTCAACATGTCATCCTAATGGTAGACTTCCACCGACATGTGATAGAATGATGATGAGTGTGACAGAATGATGATGACTGTCAAATTGTTATTAGATTTCTGTGCCCGTCATGTACTGTCTAAAACCAATGCCATGTTTTCAGTGCCATTATTTAAACTGAGCGCAACATCCCCTACAGATGAGTGTCTCCCACATTGATATTCTGAATAGGCTCCATTCAAAACCACCATGATGTACTTTGCTGCAAGAAGATATGGCTGGAAAGTGGTTCTGTGCCTGTCATTGGCAGCAATCCTACAACTTTTAGTTGACTCCATTGATTAGAAAACACCAGAAACATCTTTACAGTATTACAAGGAATGTCTCGGGATGAAAGTGTTACCAGCAAACTGAGAAAGCAGATATTTAGTGACTACTCTGAGAATAGTAACAATGAATATGTTAATTTTAATAAAATATTAATTAAATGAGTGAATGGCTGTCAAAGTATTAACCATTTTGGCAATGTTTAATGCATTAAGTACAGTCAATTTTCTGTATCACTTTTATTTTTTTTGTAGAACCAATATGATCACTTTATTTAAATGTATTTGGAAAGTTTAAACACAGCAGTTGGCTAACCTGAAATCCACGTAACTCAATTTTACACAGCAGTTGTTGCTCTTCTTTAAAATTAAAATCCTCTCAACTAGTTTTTTTCTTTTCCTCTTACTGATGTTTAAGAATGCTTTTTTTTTTTCTCCCAAACCAATAAAAGTCCATCAGCTGTATTTACTTTGCTATTATTTGTTCCGAGCTTTGCGCTGTGCATCAGAATTCTCCGATGCCGCTGGTGGTGCTTCCTAGTATCAGATTTCTTCCTAAGACAATTCATTTTGCTATTTTTCTGCATAAGCAAACAAGGTTAGGTAAATGTTGCACGTGTAAGTAATAATTTATCAATGCAAAGGAGGGCAGGTAACTGTACAGACAGATGAGTATTTTGGACCAAAGCAGGTTGATTGTTGGGTACTGCTACTAATGTAAAGACATAAGAGTAAATATTTCTCTTTTTCCATTTTTTGCATTTTAGTTCTATTTTCAGTCTTATACTTACATTTTGCATTTAATTGCAACATTAGTGGCATAAACAAAAAATACATTTCTTGGGGATAAATAGAGTTATTAGTCTAGGATGAGTAGATTACAACTACAGAACTGTATTAGAATAAACATTTGATTTAATATCACTATTTTATATAAAAAAAAAAATCCTGGGACAAGATGTGACTTTTTCAGAGAGATACTTTAAAGTCCCGCGAGACGAGACTTTGTGCCAAGAGATTTAACCACGCCCGGGGCCAGAAATAAAAGACAAAGAGTAGATGACAAAGAAGTACGTTGTAAAGAGGTTCCAAAACGTTGGTACGATATACATGCAGAGCAGGTTAGAGATAATGGAAGTACTAAAATTCGAAAGTCTCAAAAAATTATAGTAAAGATTGCATTAGCGTAAACGGAAAATATTACTTGGTTAAATAACGGAACAGCGTAAAGAGATCGAATATATTGTTCGGATTTAAAAATTTTAAGTCGGAGACTTGTAGATCATCTAATTTGTGTTCCCAGCACGGAAAAGTAGTGTTTCTTCCCAATGAAGAGGCGTATCCATGAGAATTAAAAGATCTGTTGTTTGGTGAAAGTGAAATCCACATATGTGAGCGGCAGAGACGTGAAGTGGCTGGCGCATAGCTCAGGCCGGGGGGTTGGCGAGCAGGGGGCAAAGTCCCCTGGTCTTTAAATAAATAAATATGTATTCCATTTTATAATACAAGTCATTATTATATTTACAGAAAAAATTAAATTAAATTGATAAATATACTGTTGTTAAAATCATCTGAGGTAAATAAGTATCAGATGTTAACCAATTTCATTTTATGAACATTTTTTATTGCATTTCCTGGAGCGTATATAAGCAAAGGCCTGTTTGGCCTCACTTGTGAGCAGGACACATAAAGCTGTCCTTGAAGAAACAATGTGATCTTATAGGATAAGTTCAGTATTATTCAAGTTGAAATTATTTCTTCTCAATCATGGTGTATATTTGTTTTCCACATGAAATTGCATTATAAAGTGATTCATATTTTGTAAATATTTAAGAAACAATAGCCCACTCTTGTGTTTTCTGATGGAGCTTATGGATACTGGGGTCCCATTATAAAAAGAATGAGCCTTAAATCTTAACAAATATATACATTTTTTTAAACCAAAAATGTTATCAAGTATTGGTCCATGTTTTGAGATTACACACAAATAGCAAAAGAATGTATCCTTGTTGTTTTAAGAAGGCTATTTAAGAAGTAATTTTAAAAACAGACCGGATAGGAGTCTCACTTTGCAAAGTTCGTCTTCTTTTGCCACATATTTTCAGTCCTGGGTTGGTATTTTGACAATGAGTGTTGATGCTTTGATTTGACTTACTGTTTCTGTGCTATAAACAACTAAACAGTAACAACTGAAAAAAAAAATCAAATGACTGCTAATATTCTTTCACTATACGGTAGCTCATTTCTCCATTTCACAAAGATTGCCTGCTGTTGCTGGATTGATAATGCACACTTGTGCTTCAGTGAGAGAGTGCACCCATGTACCATGCAATCCAGTGATAAGAATTGAACAGATATTATAGGTATCCATCTTCATAACGTGCTTACCTGGGGCAAGGTCGCAGTACATCCATCCATCCATTTTCCAACCCGCTGAATCTGAACACAGGGTCACGAGGGTCTGCTGGAGCCAATCCCAGCCAACACAGGGCACAAGGCAGGAACCAATCCTGGGCAGGGTGCCAACAGGTCGCAGTACAGCAGTGGCCTATCCCAGGAATCATAGGGTGATAGGCAGGCACAACACCTGGACAAGACGAGAGTCCATCACAAGATAAACGCACACACACACACATGCCACTTTAAAACACCAGTTCACCTGAGTTTAATCAGGTTGAAGTTTAGTACAGATATTTTAACATAAGTAGAGTGGTACCACAGAGCTGTCATTCCTGCCTCACTGTGCCATATTCTACGTGGAGTTTGTATGTTCTCTCCATGTATTTACAGGTTGATTTGAGTCAGTGAATTAATTCACTCAAAAACATTGTGCTCAGCTTTTTTATTACCATATCCTGAACAAGTGTGACTCATTGTGAATTAAAAAATAAATAATTGGTCATTTGTACTTCAGTCTGCTCTGTCGCACACTTTGCCTTTTTCATTTTTTTTTTACCTGTGCACATATGATATGACACAAAAAAGTTGGCTTAGCTGTTCCAAAATTCTAAGGCTTTTATTAAAAATATAATGCAGTATAATCAGTTGAGTTTATATTTATCGTTGTGTGTACAAAGTACAGTGAAGCTCATATGTGCACTTTCTCTAGCCCTCTGCATGAATATCCCTCCATAGGCTGTGTAAAATAACAACACAGAATGCAAAGGGCATGGGGTTCAGTGTTGGGTTGTCATAACTTCACTAGTGATGGCTTCTGCAAGCAGACAAACAAGCAAGGAACGTAACCCTTCCTTGAGAAAATAGTATCAAGAATCTGAGATTAAATGTATTGTTTCTATTGTTGATAAATGTATTTGTTATCATAATGATTCCTCATAAACACAGATGGCATATATATATATATATATATATATATATATGGTTGAAATAGTTTACTGTCAAACAAATGCAAAGAGTACACGACACGTGTTTCGCCCTCATTCTGGGCTCATCAGGTGTACACACTCCACTGCACTCCCTCTCGGGAATCGGACGTCAGCGTCAGAGGCGATGCCCATAACGTTGCGCCACGGCATGTGGTTCGTTTATTTGACAGCATGTAGATCGGGGTAATTACATTCACGGCATTCGTAGTCTGTCACAATCTGATTGTATGGGTGGTTCTGATGAGCCCAGAATGAGGGCGAAACACGTGTCGTGTACTCTTTGCATTTATTTGACAGTAAACTATTTCAACCATTCTATGATCTGCTCCTCACAAACTGAGGGCACCGTGGCGGATGTTAGCAGATTGCTGGCCAACCACAAGCGTGACCTGGTAGGTAACCACCCATACAATCAGATTGTGACACAGACTACGAATGCCGTGAATATATATATATATATATATATATATATATATACAGTGGAACCTCTAGATACGAGTTTAATTCGTTCCAGCACTGAGCTTGTATAGCGAATTTCTCGTATCTAGAACAAACTTCCCCATTGAAAAAAATGGAAAGCCAGTTAATCCGTTCCGCACCCCAAATATATTAACATAAAAATCAATTTTCCTAACAAATAACACTGATAAATTATATATACTGTAGTCTACCTTTAATAAATAACACTGGTAAATAATATAACTGATTATTAAAAGAATCAAAACAGGTGTCCAAAGTGCAGTAGAGCATTCAATAAATCTTTAAATAAATAATCCTTAAAACAGTTGTGAAGTGGAGGTTTAAAATACACAAGAATAACAATCCTTTAACACGAGGTTAAAACGTCAAAAGGATGCAGTCTTTAAAAAACATGACAATCCCCGGTGCTTCTTCTCTGTTAGCGTCTCACCTGCGGGCTCTGCAACAGGCGAGACACTCATAATGCAGCTGACCTTCTCTACACCGTCCTGCTTCAGCTGTTTGGCTCGCCTGTTCAGCTCACTGTTCAGCTACACGCGAGCCTGCATTCGCTCGCTCGCTCTCCCGCACCGACTTCCTGCCTGCCTGCCTGCGCTCTCTCTCCTCTCTTTTCTTTTACTTCTTCTCCCCCTTAACCGGCTCGCGCTTCTCTGTATATGCGGGGAGGACATGGCAGCTGCAGCCCATCAGCCACAGGAACAATCATGGATGTGGGCAGTTTCCGACCTGTGCACTTAAGTGAGAAACGCAGACACCGCAGATCGCGGCTCGCAACTGCTACCACGCCCCCTCGCTAAGCCGCGAGCTATACCCACAGCCTGGCTCGTGGCTCGTTACGCGAGCCAATGCTCGCATTTAGATCTGAATTTTTCGCTCATACTTTCCTCGTATTTTGAATTTCTCGTATACAGAGGTGATCGTATCTCGAGGTTCCACTGTATAATATTTTTTTTTTTTTATCAAAACCTTTGCTGGTATAAAGTAGACATATTTGGAAAGATTTTAGGCTTTTTTTTTTGATTTTGGACTCTGGTACCCTTCAGCCCAATTGTAAGATATTTTTAAACTTAAAAAAAATGAAATGCTACACTTGAGAACACAGTATGAAGTGATAAATTATTATATACCATGATTGTGAAGAAATAACTTTGCCTTGGAAAAAAAAAATCTTTAAATCAGTTTCTGCAATTTTCAGTGTCTGACTTTGTGATTTATGGTCATAGTGAAGCAGACACAAATAGAAAATTGCAGATGTTTAAAGTAAGAGGTATTTCTCGGATGAAAACGATTATACCTATTGCATTTTCTGTCAGTATTTCAGCTTCTATTATATGGCTGGCAAAGAGCTGTAACTTTCAGTCTAGTCCCATTCCTGATTTATTTTGACTAACATTTCTCAGCAACATGGCTGGTGAACCTGCTTTCTGCCTCTCCTTCTTGAGCATTCCTCTGGTGGTTTCCAGCTAAACGTTTATGTTATTCTTGGCTTTCAGAATCCCGTATCAGATGCTTTCTTCTGGCATCATCAGATCTTTGATTTAAAATGCTTCTATTTCCTTTTTTAATTTAAAATAATATGCCTTCAAGAAAGAGAAGTAGGAAAACATTACTGACTTTATTTCCCAGTATGTGAATGCCTAGATCTGACTGACTGGGTGTACTCTCTGTGAAAATGTTTAACTGTCAAAGTTTGCGAGCTCATCCCTGGGGGCAGTACCAAGGTGATGCATACATTGCCTTTTAAGCAAGTCTGCCTTTAATCTATACGTTATCTCTCTATTATAATTAAAAAATCTTGGGAGATGAGACTTTTTATCCTGCGACGAGACATGATCTTTTGAAGAGAGACACTTTCATGTCCCGCGAGACAAGATTTTGTGCTAAAAGATTTAACCACGCCCGGGGCTGGAAATAAAAGACAAAGAGTAGATGACAAAGTAGAACGTCGTAAAGAATTCAAAAATGTTGGCATGGTATACACGTGCAGAGCAGGTTAGATATAATGAAAGTATGAAAATTTGAAAGTCTCAAAAAAATGATAGTAAAGATTGCATTAGCGCAAACAAACAGAAATTATTACTCTGTGAAATAACGGAACAGTGAAAAAAGATTGAATACATTGTTGGGATTTAAACTTTAAGTCAGAGGCTTGTAGATTGTCTAATTCGTGTTGCCATCAGGGAAAAGTAGTGTTTCTTCCCAATGAAGAGGCGTATCCACGAGAATTAAAAGATTGGTTGTTTATTGAAAGTGAAATCCTATGAGAGAAAATTTCAAGCCCTGTGAGACAAGACTGTATGCAAAGAGATTTGGAAAAGTCCTGCCCACATCGAAAACATTTACAACCACGCACACGGTTCAGTCATTTCTCATTTGTGTGAATGCTATTGTCAGACTCAGTTCGTGTAGAGAGAAAGAAATGATATTCACTCACGGGCAGTTATATGTTGCGTTGTCACAATGTAATTCCAAACACGGAATCAGAGTCCAATTTATTCAACTTTACATTTATAATAATTGTTCAGTATATTATTAATTTGATTTGTTGTTGATTGTTCTTTAATGTACAGTGGAACCTCGGTTCACGACCATAATTCGTTCCAAAACTCTGGTCGTAAACCGAGTTGGTCGTGAACCGAAGCAATTTCTCCCATAGGATTGTATGTAAATACAATTAATCCGTTCCAGACCGTACGAACTGTATGTAAATATATATTTTTTTTAATTTTTAAGCACAAATATAGTTAATTATACCATAGAATGCACAGCGTAATGGTAAACTAAATGTAAAAACATTGAATAACACCGAGAAAACATTGAACAACAGAGAAAACTAACACTGCAATAGTTCGCGCTAGTGCAATATAAATAAAATTTATTATTATTATTATAGTGCTAGGAACCGCTCGTTAAAAACACTTTTTAATGAGTTTTAAGCACAGGGGAAAAAATGAACATTTGAAAAATCCATAATTTAATAAACCACCAAGAAAAGTAACATTGCAACAATGCAGGCTACGAACCGATCACTGTAAATAGAACTGAAAACAAAAACAAGCCTTCTCTACCTTATGCGTCCCTCGCTCGCTCTCTCTCGCACCTGTGTGTGTGTGCGTGTGCGTGCGTCTCTCTTTTGCGAGCCTGGAGCGCCTGTGTGTGTCTCTCTAGAGTGCTCCTGTGTGTGTGCGGGGCTCTCTCTGTCTCGCCACTGCCTGTGTGTGTGCGCCTCTGTCTCTCGTGCTGCCTCTATGTGTGTGTGTGTGTGTGTGTGTGTGTCGCGCTCTCTCGCTCTCTTTCTTGCTCGCTGCACAGGAAATGCACAGGGAGAGACTGAACATGTACAAACCGAAAGGGAACCTGGCTTGTTCGTATACCGAGTGTGTGGTCGTGAACCGAGGCAAAAGTTTGGCGAACTTTTTGGTCGTAAACCGAGTTGTATGTGTACCGAGACGTTCGTGAACCGAGGTTCCACTGTACATAATATAAAAATATAATCATTGTCTTTTTTTTCTTTTCTGTAAATTGCTTACTATTTCAGAAAAAAATAGTGCATTCAGAGAGGAAAAAGTATGGATGAACAAATATATAAATATATATATATATATTTTTTTTTTTAAAAATCGGTGGTTTTCTGTCAGTTTTTTTTTTTTTTTTTGTGTCTTGAGACTTAGCCAGACGAATGGATAAAAAAAGAGCAGAAGCCATGTTTTTAGAGTTGATTTTTTCCCCCTCCTTTGGAGCACATGATGCATAGCGTGGGACCATATGAGGCAGCATTGTGATTATTCAGCTTGTGTGTAAACCCTGCTTAATTATGAAGGGGCCCAAGATTAAATTCCACTAATATGTTAAGAATTTCTACTTGGATTAAATCAAGCAGTTTCCTGAATGTCCATTTTCTTTCTCTCTCTCTCTCTGTGTCTTCCCATACCTCACAGATATAACTAAATTGATGGTGACTGAGATGAGCCTTGCAGCTGACGAATTTGATCATTTTGAAGCACAAGAAGACATTAGCATCACTTTCTGCCTAAAGGAACTGCGGGTATGCAATTGGAGGTCTGTCTTCATTTTGTACAAAAATGTGGCGGGGTATCTGGTTGGGGTGAGGAAGGAAGGGAACCACAATATATTAATGAAAGAAGAACACAAGAAAAATTTGTTCATGCACCAGAGCAATTAATCAGCCATGATCTTTTACGTACCATTACAAGAATTTTTACAGAGCAAACCAGATTAGTCATTTCACTTTCAATTCACTTTTTCTGATTAGACTTGTGGTGACAAAGTGCAGACCTGCATAGACCAGGCCACCATGCCTCTGGCCCTTTTTACAGGACTTGTACAAGAGTTCCAAAAAGCTGATGATTTTATTCTTTTGGTCAGAGTTCATGGTCATAAACAAAGATGAGAATGTAGACTGACTGGTAAGTTGAAAGCTTTTTTGGTACTGCTGCAGCTGCATTTATAACTACTTGGAGCTCCTTGACCTGCTACTTTGCAGGGGACACCTGCCTCTTGAGAAATAAGTGTTAGTTTTTACTCAATTGCACACTCACAAGCAGATGGCAAAGCAGAAAATACTACAAATAGCAGAAAAATAATACTTAGTATTGAAATGCTGATTTAACTTCTTGATAAAAAACAGCTGTTAAAGGAATACTCTGTCAAATATTTTTGTATATGTTTTAATCTTGTATTTTTCAAACAGAGCAGAGATGATACATTTTCTGACATAATAGGGACCAATGGTGACCATTGTTGGACAACACCAAACAGTATCAAAAATTCAAAGAAAAGAATCAAAAATCTCGTGCTACTAATGTTACATAATCGACATCTAGTCATATTCTCATGGTGTTCCAGATGCATGCATTTTTATTTTTTTTTTTACTAAAATACTGTAAAAATCAACCACCTCTGGAAAATGCTCTCTTGAACACTGTAACAATTTATACAGGGTGTAGCTGTGGACACATAAGGCAGGATCAATCATGGGTCAAATGCATGCTGAAAGAAATCTCTCAGTCCAAAAATTTGTTTTACAAGATTTAGTGAAAATTGAAAGCAAATAGTCCACACAAGAATAAAGAAGAAAGGTTGTTATACAAATAGAATAAAGGGCAAAAAAAAAATTATTCTCTAAATTTAGCATTTCTTGTCAAACTTCAGTTGTTTCTATACTTAGATGCTTTACTTCGCCTTCAATACACTCTAAAAGTATATTACTGCACGTTCAATAGAGCACACTTCATACTATTAGGCACATGTTAAGGCACAAATTAAAACCATGTGCCCTCCACACCTTACACACGGCAAGGCAGGTCACTATCTCAGGCTAATCTGTAGTCCGAGAGGCTAGGAATATTAGAATATACCAATTCGACCCAACATTTTTTTTATTATAATAGAGAGATATTTGGGTGGAGCATTACTTTGCAGTATTGGGATTAATAAAGTATCTATCTATCTATCTATCTATCTATCTATCTATCTATCTATCTATCTATCTATCTATCTATCTATCTATCTATCTACAAGGCAGCACATTATCAAGATTAGATCTCTGGAACAACAGAATCATGAACGTGTTTCTCGTGTATTAACAAGGTTGTGGCTGATAAGATGTGTTTGGTTGAAAGGCTGGATGTTTTGATACATTCAGACAAGACAGCGCAAGCAACTTGCACTGCTCTGCAGTCTTTATCAATATTCACATGTTGTTTAGTCAGTTGTAGCCCATATTGGGCTAATTCTGAATGTTTTGCTAGTTCTCTGTGTAAATGGATGATCTTGAGTTTGACCTTCATGTGAGTTTTAATCCGAAGTCTGTCTCTAGATATTTATATCTGAAAAGGATTTGTCCCACAGCTGATATACCATTTAACATTCCTATTATCCGTTGAAATTTTGTACAGTATGTGTGGATAAATGCAAACTAAATATTTGAGTAACTGTAGGCAAAAATCACATTACTGTATGTCTCCGTAACCATTTTTAAAGCAATATAAAAAAGATTGGTGCCTATCTTTACCCTAATGTAAGAACAAGACCCAGAGGTACCTCAGGCAATCCACTTGAAGCAAAACATGTTTGGGCCTGCCGAGTACTTCAGTGGGAGACCAACCAGGAAAATTGGTTGCTGCTGGAAGAGGTGTTGGTGAAGCCATCGGGGTGCTTATGCTTTGGTCTGTGTATGATCCTAATGACCCAGTGCACCGACAGGGACACTGTACTGTAAAAATTGGCACCGTGTTTCAAATGAGATTGACTCTCTGTGGTCATAAAGGATTCCTAGGCATCCTTCGAAGAGAGTTCTCTAATGACCTGTCTAAACTGCCCAGTCATGGCCTCATCCAATCAGGCCCCCTAATCATCCCGTCTGTACTTGTGACGTGTGGTGAGTGCAGTGTCGCAAAATGGATTCCGCCATAGCATTCAGGTGGATGTTGTGCATGAGTGATGGTTGAAGAAGTTCCCCAGTGTCTATGTAAAGCACGTGGAGTTGCTAGAAAAATACTATATAAATGTAATTAAACTCTGCCTAGTGGAGCTGCTCACGTTTTGCTTGAGATCAGCAAGTTATTCTGTTGTGGGGAAGGACCAAAAGCTGCAGTATGAATTTGGCCTTCTGCAAGGCGAAGAGTGAGGGTTGAGTACTTTGCCATTTAAGTAATGGGAAGAAGCAAAATGATTACAATAAAGTAAAAAAATGCACTGTAGAAATTGAGTTTTAATATAAAACTACAAGGAAGGGCACATGGTAAAAAGGCAGCACATGATAAATGGACACATGCTTCCAGAGGTAGCTGTCCAAGTTAGTCCTGTTGCTGGCACACTTTTCAAGTCCCGTGACAGTACTGTGTAAAATGAACAATTAAGGTATAGCAATGCAGGAAAAAAAAATAAACAAACAGGTGGGCTTTCATTCTGGACCTGGAGATCAAGGTGAGATCAAAGTGGTAATATTAGGAGGCGGAGTGGGCTGCTGACATCACATTAGTTCATCTCAGTTTATTTTTTGTTTAGCGCTCACTGAGAGCTGACACAGAACACAGGGACAAGTTCTCAAGCAAAATGCAAGTATACATTTTAGACTACTAAATACAGATGTGGTGCACATTAAGACACAGATTTGCTTAAATACACAGGAAAACAGTGTGAATTGAAATTGATAAACATAAATGGAAACTAAACAATATCTACCCATTGAATTATTTGTTGGACTAGTTCATGGGTTGTAATTGAAGATGCGATTTGTTTTAATTACTATATATTACTGTATATACTCGCGTTCAAGTCGGGTTTTGAAACCTGAAAAATCAACCATAAAATAAGACCCCAGCTTATAAGCCCGTTCAAAAATGCGACACTTCATTTTTATTTATTTACATCTTTTCCTACTTCCAGTCTCGCACCAGTTTCTCGAATTTTGTTGCAGCAGCGCAGTTACCAATTTCTTTTACCACTTCAATGACTTTTTTAATTTAAAACCAGCTTCATGTTTTCTTCTGATAAAACGTTCAGTCGTAGATAAGGGATACTCTTTACGATGAAGGTGTGAGATCCAAAAAACAGAAAACCGTGCAAACGTCGCCTCGGAATAGGTCGGGTATTACCGTGTCGTCACGTAGGCACAATACATAGAGAAAAAAAGGCCGTGTGCCCCATGATTATTCTCTCAGGTGGGCATTATCATATTATAATCTATTTGTACAAGTCAAATGCGGAAAACTTACGCTATTGGTCCGAATGACATTATATGGTAAAATCAAGCCTCAACTTATCCGTGGGAGAACTTAAACGCGAGTATATATGGTAATTACCAGAAACCAAAAGACACATACAATGCAAGTGCCAAAGAGAATGTTTTAATTCTGGACACCACTGTCCACATTTGTCATATTAAGTACCACTAAGAGTATTAAACTTAAATACAAACATACAAGTGCCATTTTTATGAACTGTCATTTGTAAAGTAATCTCTGCAATCCATAATATTGTAGAAGTGGAATTCAACCATCATCAATTCCACACCATCCAACCTCTGCTCCTTAGGGACAAGCTGACAGAGATGGGAGTAGATTCATACCTGGTGGCATGGATCGTGTACTATCTTACAAACAGACCTCAGTATGTGGGTCTCGGGAATTGCTGATCTGACATTGTGGTCAGCAACACAAGAGCACCACAGGGGACTGTACTTTCTCCGGTCCTGTTCAGCCTATAAACATCGGACTTCCAATATAACTCGGAGTCCTGCCACGTGCAAAAGTTTGCTGACGACACTGCTATCGTGGGCTGCATCAGGAGTGGGCAGGAGGAGGAGTATAGAAACCTCATCAAGGACTTTGTTAAATGGTGCGACTTAAACCACCTACAACTGAACACCAGCAAAACCAAGGAACTAGTGGTGGATTTTAGGAGACCCAGGCCCCTCATGGACCCCGTGATCATCAGAGGTGACTGTGTGCAGAGGGTGCAGACCTATAAATACCTGGGAGTGCAGCTGGACGATAAATTGGACTGGACTGCCAATACTGATTCTCTGTGCAAGAAAGGACAGAGCCGCCTGTACTTCCTTAGAAGACTGGCATCCTTCAACATCTGCAGTACGATGCTGCTCCATTCTATCAGATGGTTGTGGCGAGTGCCCTCTTCTACGCAGTGGTGTGCTGGGGAGGCAGCATTAAGAAGAAGGATGCCTCACGCCTGGACAAACTGGTGAGGAAGGCAGGCTCTATTGTTGGCATAGAGCTGGACGGTTTGACATCCGTAGCAGAGCAACGGGCACTGAGCAGACTCCTGTCAATTATGGAGAATCCACTACATCCATTAAACAGTATCATCTCCAGACAGAGGAGCAGTTTCAGCGACAGACTGCTGTCACTGTCCTGCTCCACTGACAGACTGAGAAGATCATTCCTCCCCCAAACTATGCGACTCTTCAATTCCACCAGAGGGGGTAAACGTTGAACATTATTCAAGTTATTGTCTGTTTTTTACCTGCATTTTTTATTACTCTTTAATTTAATATTTTTTGCTGCTGGAGTATGTGAATTTCCCCCTGGGATTAATAAAGTATCTATCTATCTGAATGCCAAGTATGTGAGAGAACTTTAACAGGGACAGCAGAAGAAATAAAGTCACTTACCCGCTATTTAATCTCTGTGCTGTGTTTTATCTACAGTGTATTGTCACTATTCAACCTGTGAATGTGAAAAGCGTGGTGTAATATTACATGGAACTAAATCTTGTGAAGTGTAAAAGGTTCATTTTTTTATCTCTTTATTTTGCCAGGGCCTGCTCAGCTTTGCAGAATCATCTGGACTGCCTATAAACATCTACTTTAATGACCCTGGCAGGTAGGACAAGTCATTGTCATCAGTGTTGCTGCTGCTCCTTGTATACGTTCCAGAAAAGTACATGCAGTATTGCATTTTACAGTAATGGTGTGTTTTGGAAAACATTTGCTGATCCACCATAGTGCTTATCGGGACAGCAGCAGTGGGATCATTTGAAAATTACTTTTCTATGTGAAAGGTGAAGGGCGTAAAAGGAATTTGCCAGTATGGCATTGACTCTTCTTGCCACTCTGTCCTCTTTTAGGCCAGTGATTTTCA